>NC_044303.2:59445557-59745557 GCF_007474595.2 Lynx canadensis | reverse complement strand
GTTTATGAAGATATATTTGGGTGTCTGCATGCATGGGGACACAAACGGAAGAGCTGAATACCTGTAACTATTTTAAACCTATAATACATAATCAATATTCTTTTAAGTGTTACCTAGTAAAGTCATTTTCTTTCCTTCAAAATCTTGATTTTTGATATATGTATATAATTTGATATGTATATAATTCATCTTAAAAGTATAAATAATATTATCATTTAGATAATCTCTATGATAAAAAGATAATTTCAAAAAATATATTTTAGTATTTATATCTATGTATTTAAAGAGTTAATTTGAGGGAAAATAAATCACTCAACATGCAAGATGATTTTAAATGGGAAAAGAATAGGCACAAACTATTCTGCCCTATTGCTTTCAGGAGATTAAACTTTATGCCAGGCTCTCCTTTGTCCTTTATATCTAGAGACAGAAAGTCACCTTGGGGCATATCATCTTCTTTGTTCTGCTAGAAGATATATGATTTTCCTTTTTTATCCATGCAAATGTTATGCCAGAAGGCACATTTAGATGGGGTGAGGGTGTAGAAGGACCTATTGTGTCCTCACAAAGGGAGCTCCTTACAAAGTTTTCTGGCTGCTGAGCTATCACAAGGGTAGGAGTGGAAAGTCCACTGCAGAGCAAGTAGCCTTCTGGGAGCCGAAGGCTAGACACTCACTCCTTCCACTCCATTGTTCAAATCTGCGGGACCCTCTGATGGGCTAGAAGGTTTGGAGGAAAAGACACAGCTAAGAGGCGCACCCCATGAAAGATACCAGCTTCATGGTGATTGACTTGTGATCAATACTAAAGACTGAAATTCCTGAGCATATGGCTAAGGATGACTATAGTGTTTGGGGGAAATATAAGGATGATTGGTTAAATATGTAAGGGCTGCTGTGCTCCCATTGCCCCCAGTGCCCAGTGATTTGAAACAAGCAGAAGATCACATTAGCAGGGAATGAATGTCCATTACAAGAGGCAGGTCTGGTTTACCAGCAGCCAACTCAAGTCACTGAGAAGCAGGAGCTGTGACAGACTGGTGAAACCCCACGTTTTCTGCCTAATACTTGGGACGTTAGTTGGATATAAAAAAAGCCCTGGAATTTTGGTCAATTAGAGGTCTTTAAGAAAAATAAACTTCCTACTAGTAAGGACAAATCAGGGCAGGAGGGGAGAGGAGGGATACATCTGTCCAATATATATTATAAAACAAAGATTGGTTTCATGTGCTGCTGTGAATTGACCTAAGCAAGGGTTGTTCACTTTCAATGGATATTTTAAAAATCTTATTATAAGGCTACTTCCTGCAAGCATGCTATCAGACAGTATGATATAAGGAAAGTGAATTTCAGACTGAATTCTGTCACACCTGCAAACATTTATTAGCAACCAATCAAGAGAATAGTTATAGAGCTTGAAGAAGCCATCAGCTCTCTTGGCCTTTTAGCCACTCTAATAAGACTTTAAATAAATACAGTAACGGTATTCAATTCACCTTCTAGTGTAATTACACAACAAAATTTTCTTTCATATTTGTAGTTGGGATGTGTTTGGTCAGTATCTAGGCTGTCATTTCCAAGGGAAAAAATTCCTCAGTCTTTCGAAACCCAACAAAGTACTCCTGCTACGCCAAAAGTGTCTTAAAGTTAATTATAGGTAATATTACATATACAAATCAAGTTGACTAAGCAAGTACAACAATATATTTTTTTTCTGGATTACTTGTAATGTATCCTTCTAAAACATGAAAAAGAATTTGGGAGAAATATTCAGGAAAGTTCCTGGTAGAGGTAATAGCAATTTGAAAAATGAATGGGTAGGAATCGTAACTTAGCTTCAAATTTTAGAAGTATGAAGAAACTAAACTATATAGTTTTAAAGGGATAAACTGTTTCACTTCAGATAAGCTGTTATACTCACAGACTTGAGGTTAGAGCAGGGAAATGGATATTTAATGTGCCTTGGTATTTGTCTACTTCTTGGCCTGTTTGGTCGTTACATAAGTATGATGATTCAACAGTCTGCACACTTATAAATTCTCTAGTTTTCTTTATTATGTTGTATGTGAATAACAGGTTTAATGGAAAATATTTTAAATATTAAAAACAGAAACAATAAATGTGGATGGATAGTGGGGAAATTCTCAAATTTACTAAAGTGAATCTGTAGAAGTTTTGCTCATAATATGCTTCAGCTGGTATATGAAGAATGATTTGAGGATTTTCAGAAAGAAAGTGAGCATTCTAGGGCACACTGACTAGAGATGTGGAAAAGCTTTGAAAAATGCTTAGTGTAGCTGTAATGTAAGGTGAAGACAGGAGTGTGGTCTAGTAAGAATTCATAAAGGAAAGCAGAAGGCCAACTAAGAATTGTTTCATATTCCCAAATCAACAACTTCATATCTTATTCTTTGAAATGTGAAGCCATTTAATTTAAACAGACTCAGTAGGCAAAAGAACAAAGAATAAAATCTTGGGAATTATTTCCATGAAATGATTGGACAGAAGTTGACTGCATGAACATGAAATTAGTGCTATTATAATTTGATCATCCTCAGCATTAAAGGTAAGGGAACTGATTTACATTGTGCTTAAGTAATTTGCACAGAGGGCAGATAGTGGTGGCGAGATTCAAAGACCACCAATTCAGAATGGACCTACCATTGAATTACTGAAGTAAAGTATAAGTGGAAATTACTGATAATAAGCAAGTTGATGAGCCAGTTCTGGAGGGTTACTTGAATATCCTGTTACTAGATGTTTGGAATGCAAACCCAGCTGTGATTTAGGTGTCAAATGACCAGACAGATATAACAGAGGGACCTATTAGGAAGAGGACTGTAGTGAATGGTATATCAAGGTACTGGGATTTAATGCAGTTGGGTGTTTTACCCTAGGCCACCAGAATGTCCTAAAAAAAATGTTCACACCAGTCTCCAACAGATCTTGCAAAATATATAGAAGAACAGGTGAGCAAATTTCATTCAAGAAGCTACAAAGGGATTTTTGTTTGCCTGATGACTATATTTCAGTCAAAAGAAGAGGTTAGAGGCAGCAACTTTTTGAAAAAGGTTATATAATTGAAGATCATATGTTACATTTATCCCATACATGCCTTGATTTTGTTCAAGCTTTAAGTAGAATCTGCCAAAACGCAACTCAATTCACTTTCTCTCTTCCTGAAACAACTGAAATTATAAGAAAAACAGTGCGTTTATAGCAACTGATATTTTACACTGAAAAATGACAGAAATGTAGGTTATAAAATATTGTTTGTTTTTTTAAAAGTTCGATATAATGGAAATGTAGGATATGAGTATTTAACCAAGCCAGGTTTTCCAGACCATTATTCAATGCCTGACAGGAGTGGTGTATTGCAATAGTTTACTCAATAAAAGATATACCAAGATCAGGATTCAGATGTATAGATGTTACGTTATAATACGAGGGAGATAAACATGCATCATATTCAGTTTCTGGTAGGAAAACAGTGTGCCAAAAATCTAAAGTAGATTTTTAGATTGTGATTACACACAAAGAAGCAAAAGCATTTCTGAAAATCTTTGTTGTCATGTAGGTCAGGTTTCTAAAGGGCTACAGAAGACAAGGAATAAGTTATTTATAATCTATTCAGTTATTGCTATTGTGTCTTACATTATTCATTGCAAAAATCAAAGAGCAAGCTTAAGATAATTTGTGTCAGTTCTCCAAGTTACAAACTTATAAAGAGATTCAGGAATGCTGAATTTATAATTCTGATAATAGATGCAATTGTGATTTCTATCATTATATGTAGAACCTACACTGGAAAGGGATCCATTGATCATCTGAACAGAGTGTAAAGTATACAAATAGGGCATGTAATAATTTAGCAAACATCTAGGTTAAGGTCGGTGCAACCCATTGATTTCTAAATACAGCCTTAGTGTTACAGGTACTAATACAACAGTAATTTCATGACAGATTTTTAATTTAAGGAAGTGAGGAAGAGTATATAGGGTATCTTCTGTGTAAAATGCATGCACATTTATTTATTAAATATATACCTGCATGTGTGCTAACATATATATGGAGAAAGAGAGAATTTCTATCTAGCTATTTATGTAGAGTATCTCTGCAAAAAAGGGAGAAAAACTCATAACTGGATGTTTCAACAGCAAGTAATTACATCATAGTGACAGGGCTGTGAAGAAAACTTATTTTTTGCATCACATCCTTCTCATTTCTTGGCATTGTGTCATACATATGTATTCTCTATTAATATTATTTAATCATCTAATTAAAAAAATATGTTTGAATGTAGACTTCTGGAAAACAGACTATTGAGGAGTCAGGAGCCTGCATCTAACTCTGAGATTCTAGTCAGGTTAGTAAACATTGGACTATTGAATGTCATAGTGCAAATAATAAAATTATAATGTGAACAAGACAGAAATTCAAGCCATCAGATTCTTATGAGTTTGGAAATACTAATGTTTTCTACTGAGATGGTTAAGTTAGAAAGTGATCAACACGAGCATTTCTTCTAACCAATATAATTAGAAAACATGAACTCCTACAATTATATCCTAGATGAAGGAATAGTATCCTATTACCATTTTCTGATCCAGTACTTAGGTCAGAATTTCTTTTCTATAAATTTCATAAGTAAAGAGCTACTCACTCTACCATTATGTATCCACTCTTCAATTCTTAGTTGATTTAATCAAACTGACACCAAATTGACCAAAGTATATAGTTACTTTAAAACTGTTTTAATGCAGAGTCCACTATGCTTAGAAATAAGATCAAATACTCTTGGATAATGAAACATTTTATTTTTTAAGTTACTTCCAAAATATGAAATTATCTATACCTAGATATTACATAGGTAGATAGATACTTAGAGTATAAGTGGAGACAATGAGATGGTAATTTTCTTTCAGTTTTAATTTAGATATTTTGTTGTGATAAAAAAATACTCTCTTAAATCAAGAAACATAATCACAGTATTTAGCAGCAATAATTATCAAGGCAGTTGGACAGTGCCAGGACTCAGAGAATAATAGAAACCCCACAGAGGAAAGGAAGATAATTATTGTAAATGCCAAAAATCTCTTTTAAAGAAATAGAGCAATTAAAAAATGCACTGAACCACATGTGTGTCCCCTGCTTTGATAAAAGATGCTTTAAACATTCCTATAAATAAAAGATAAATACCCACGGAAATATTTGATGGTCATTAAAGAGTCTTTCAATGGTTGAAAAATAGAATGAAATGATATACCAATAGATATTTTTGAAATATTAGAGATTTAAATAAAGAACTTCCTTAAAATCTTTAAAATGGATATTTTCTAGTATGAAACAATAATTTTAAAAGAACACATATTTCCGTAAAAGTCTTGGCTGAAGGTGATTAAAAGCATTGTAAAGAAAAAGATCTCTGGTTAATATTTAGATTCATTCGAAATAGATAAGCCTTATAGTGTTTTTACCCTTCAATTAAAACTTTTTTTAAAAAAAGCTCAATATGTTATTGATACACATTTCAGTAAAAATGGTGCAGTTTCCATGCTGTTAAGCCATATTAACAAGCCAAATGACTTACAGTTTGCAGATTTCACAAAAATAAACAAGGCAGTGTGTTTGCAAAGTAAATCATCTAAATGGATTTATCTAGGTACATTAAGTGAAATGATACTAATTTTCAGCTTATTCATTTGACAGAGCTTATCCTATGTTTGTCTAGGCAGATTCTGTAGTTTTGGATCACTGACATTGATATAATCATATAACTGTGGTTAACATGAGAAAACTAATTTACATAGATATATTCTATTGAATATAACTGAGGGTTTTAAGGCCTAAGGATTTTCAGCATTGTCTTTTTACCCTTAGAGGTGATAATTAAGTTTAGCTTCTCTCTAACAAAGCATTGATTAGTTATAAACATTTATTAGTCTACTACTAGATGATTACAAGTAAACTAATGGATTAGCAAGGGGGAGAATTTGATGGGATCATTAGACATTGCTAAAAAATAAGTGAATTACATATAATTATCCTTATTTCTCCTCACTGGCTTTACTATGTTTATAATACACTGGATCATGATGATACACAACATTTTTAATGTGAACAAACTGTTGTTTGTAGACATTTGATAGTATAAATATATTTGCAATAACAGATACTGCTTTTTTAAAAATAGTACATGACCATTTATTATTTGCCCTCGCATGTCAATATATGTATAAGGTAAATTCCTAGAGATGTCGTTGGTGAAATATAGCAAATTCATATTTTAAAAATGGCCAAGATTGGCCACTCTCCCCACTCCCAAGTATTAAAAAACTATAGAGTCAATTCAGAATATCAACAAAGAGCATATGAGAATTCAGGCTTCTTCATAATCTCTCAGGCAATGTGTATTATAAATTATCTGGTTTTGCTCTCTTGAAATTTTTAAAATTACATCTCATTGTTATTTTAATTTATATTTACTTTATTATTACCAAATTTAATATTGTGTAATATATGGGATGGTAACTTAAATTTATTTATGTAAAATTCTTGATGCATAATTTTAAAACAATGTTGCTCATTGATGTGTAAAAACCTCTGAAGAAATCAAAACATCTGAACAAGTGTTAAGCATCGAAATTAGTCCTGTTAGTCCCTTTGTTTTTAGTTCAAGGTATTTTTGCTGAAATTATTCTCATTTTTTTATTAACTCATAATTAGTAATATTTTCATGTAAGAGTTCTGGATCTCTTGTGTTTATTGCCTTGCTAAGAAAATAAAGTTTCCTTTTATTCCTATTTTACAAAGTTCCCTGGTCATGAACAGGTAACATTTTTTAAGAGATATTTCCATATTTATTGAGATAATCAAAACTACAGTAGAATAAAATATAGTAATAGTGACAGTAAAAATCTACCACTTTAATGATAATCCAAGAAGTTTCTCATGATTATTATTTATTAACCAGAGATTTTAACTAATAAAATGTATTTGAAATGTAAGTTCCCATTTACTTCAAGTTTACATAAAAACTAAATTGTAACTAATATAATATTATAAATGTTTTTTCCCTGAACTTACTGTACAATTGTATGGTTATTTTCCATTAATTTTGGAATTTGGAATTGTGTTGAGTTATATTGAGAGGCTTTTTAATATTGACACAATCTTAGATTTTATGTTTCACATAAGTCTGTGAATAAATATAATATCTTATAATGACTGATTGATTTGGGCCTCAATAGCATATAATGTAAAAATCTTCACTGAGTGGGGCGCCTAGGTGGCTCAGTGGGTTAAGTGGCCAACTTCGGCTCAGGTCATGATCTCGCGGTCCGTGAGTTCGAGCCCCGCGTCGGGCTCTGTGCTGACAGCTCAGAGCCTGGAGCCTGTTTCAGATTCTGTGTCTCCCTCTTTCTGACCCTCCCTCATTCATGCTCTGTCTCTCTCTGTCTCAAAAATAAATAAACGTTAAAAAATTTTTTTAAAAAATTAACTGAGTTAAAAGAGACAATATCATACTCTTTTTAAAATTTCTTTTGAATTTATAATTATTTCAAAATGAAATGTTAAGAAAATAAAATAAACAGAATGCACTATTACTACATGCAACAATATGAATGAACTTCTACATATAATGTTGAGCAAAAGAGGCTAGATACAAAAAGAAAACATAGCATAATGTCATTACATATTAGGTTCAGGTTTGGTAATGGCCACGAACTATAGTCTTCAAGTGTTGTGATATATGTAAAGTCCTTCCAAACAAAGCATCCAGCTTTCACTTTATCTGTTGTCATATTGTCCCCATTTCCCTTTGCCACATTTTAAAATAATTTTGTCTCCATTTTTTAAAAGATAGTGTAAAGGAGCCATAACAAAATTATGAAAATCACACAATATGTTTTGCTTCCCATTACCGATAGATGGGAAAAATAAGAATACAAAATCTAAATAGAAAGAAAAACTTACATGTAAGTAAAAACTAGAAGCATAAATTGAAAAGAGTAAAACACAATTGTTTCTTTTAAACACATAGTAGATTTTTAAAATACAATTAGAAGCAAATTGCATTAACATAGTTTTCTTTATTCAGCTTTTTTTTTTTTTTTGAGTGAGGAATAAAATACTCTGGTTTCTTTGGTTGTGGAAACATCAAAGAATAATGGTGACAATTAAACAGAAAACAATCTTTGCATCTATATAGCTACAGATCTATAAAAGACAAACATCGACTGAAAATTTTCAAAAGTCTTTCCAATCATTTGACATATGCATTTTTATTAAGTGATAGACAGTGAAATTAATATTTCTGATTAAACAAAAAATACAGAAATGATAACAAAGCAGATATATCTGGTTTCCAAAAGTCTACAGCTTACAAGGCAAAACAGGTCAAAACACACGATGTATTTAAAATAATTTATTAGTAATAATAATAATAGGATCATTGCCCCCAAAGAATTTGATTGAAATGGCCATCTATACAATATTGTGTGTATATATTAAACTCAAGTATGGTCCTATGTTACATTCTTTAGAACACTGAACTTTTGATTCCTGGTGAATATTAAAATATCTGATACTAAATCTGTCTCAATGATGAAAATAAATGGAAACAAATAAATACTACTAACTAGAGTTATTTGAATTTAATAGAAAGTTCTTGGGATGAGAATTACCTTAGTCCAAATAATAACTGATGATTTCAACATAAAAGAGAAAATACTTTGGAAGAAGTAGGGTCCTTTTACAATAACCCTCAAACCTCAAATTATAGTCAGCTTGTCTGCCTTTCCAATGTAGATGGAGAATTCTGGCATTGCAGATACGTCAATTCTCCTAGTAAGTGATTCATGAGTATAAACTATTCATTGAAAGGTATAAACAATTTTCTTCAAAACAGGCTTCCTTGGAGTATGTGTGTTTGGGAGGTGGAGTGCTGTGGATAGGCAGAGGGAATGGTGATTATGTGTTGCTCTCAAAATTAAGAAGTAAGCCCACATGTACGAAATCTTTAAATAAGTAACAGCTTATTTATTTTTTCACCCTATAGATAACTGGATGATACCAGTGCATACATATTGGATTTATTTCAGCAATAGAGATCACATTACATGTTATGTTTTACAGCTGTACTGTACTCAAAATCAAGGATGTTTATAGAAGAGTCTAGAGTTGTTTCAGGGTCACCATTCGATTACTTTTTGCATTAATTCCTGATTTTAAAGTAAATCTGCATAAAAGAAAGTTAATAATTTGGGGATCTGATTTACCTGGAAGTACTTTTCTTCCCCCAAATTTAGGCTTGAAACACTTTACAAGAAAAAAGGGCAGAACTAGATATTGCACAGGAAGAAAATTTCATACATAATGAAGTAAATTCAATAAAGAAGTGTAATAAGTTAAAAGGACAGGTAAAGTTATACTTTAAAAATCTGAATATATAGATGCATAATTAAACAAACTGACCTATAAGCAGGTACAATAGGAGTAACAGATTTGTAAAAATCTAGAAATTAGATTTGATATCTAAAATGTAATACTGGAAATTCCACAAGCTTTCCCAGACAGTTTTCTCATTCTGTGCTTTGAGAAATAACCCTGAGATCCTGTAAATTGAAACAAAGCAAGAAAACTTTACGGCAGCAACCTGCTCCTTTACACCGTGGCCTTGGAGTAATGAAAGGTCAGGACCAGTGATCATCTATCTCCATAATTTCACTAACAATTGACAAACACAATTTAGAAACTGCCAAAAAGTGAAATTGATCTTGTTCTTAGTGAAAATTGTATCTATCTGTTTAGATTTCTCTACAATGGTATGATAGCAACAATGATAAAGAATTCATTCACATCCATCAAGAAAAGTATGAAAGCACTACTCTGTAAATGGTTTGATTCAATTTACAGAACAGAAATCCCATTTAAGTGATATATCTTAGAACTAGAAATGTTCTAATATTTTGTCTTTACATTTATTACATGCAGCTATAATTCTGAAGCAGACATAATTTAGGAATATACAATTGTTTGAAAAGTTTGAAGATGCTAATTTATCAGCATATATAGTTCCCCTAAGAGCTAACACTTTTTTTGTTATTTTCTAGAGATTAAAAATATATTATAATTCAAGGAGGATGGCTGCAAGTGTTATACTATTAAAAAAACTACTTTTTGGGGCGCCTGGGTGGCGCAGTCGGTTAAGCGTCCGACTTCAGCCAGGTCACGATCTCGCGGTCCGTGAGTTCGAGCCCCGCGTCGGGCTCTGGGCTGATGGCTCAGAGCCTGGAGCCTGTTTCCGATTCTGTGTCTCCCTCTCTCTCTGCCCCTCCCCCGTTCATGCTCTGTCTCTCTCTGTCCCAAAAATAAATAAATGTTGAAAAAAAAAAATTTAAAAAAAAAACTACTTTTTGAAGATGAAAATCATATTTTGCATTATTAGTTGAAATGTTTGGCATCCATTATTATTTTAAAAAGAGATTTTAAACAATTATACTTAAAACAGAAACATGTACACCACATGCTGTTAGTAATTGGTAGCAAACTGGAAATCGGTGCATAGGTAAGTTTATTATTATTATTATTATTATTATTATTACTATTATTTCTTAAGCAAATACAGTTTGCCAAATAAGTATACTACATTCACACAAACACAAAAACACACATGGTAGAATTTTAGTTTAGGTAAAAGCAATGATCACTAAACATTATTATAACAAGTGTTTATTTTCTTAGTTATTTAAAATAATAAGCAACCATCAAACCTATTTAGGGGATGAGTGCAGAGACAGTAAAACCTCAAGGACATTCACCTCCATTCTCACCAATTACACCTTGAAAATACATAATTAAATATATTAGAAATCACCGTAAAGTGAGAGTCAGTATTTCTATTACAGTCAGAAAAAAAAAAAATCAGAAAAAAAAATCAGCTGAGGTTTAGCTCATGGGTTTTTGATATATATCATATTTTTTGTTTGTTAAAATGGTTTGCTCTGCTCATGCACTGCTTAGCATTCCAAAGAGAATTAAGAAAATTAAGCTAAAGAGATATTTATAATGATTATTATTTAACTATATTCCTAATTTGGGATCCTCAATCTTAACTACAGTGAGAATAATTAAATCATGCAGCTATTTACTGAGAATACTTTAAAACATTACATGATAAGAATTAGAGCATTTCAGAATATTGTGCATTTGTAAATATGCATGTAGGTATGCATGTGCATATATATATGTACTTCCATCTATAGATGAATGAATATGCATATATACAATGCATACTATTACCATATGAAATATTTATCAGTATTCATCTATATTTAAATAAAGGACACAGTAAAATATAGATACATATTAAATGCTCCCTTTGAAACAAGGAAATTATTAGTCAATATTATAAGTAGCATACTATGGTTTGTAGTAATACAGTATCAATTAAAAATTCTTTTCTTACAGAGTATATATTAAAATTCTTACTCTAGTATGGCTAAGAAACATTCAGGTTTTAAATATACTTTTATTATTTTCTTGCCAAACTCTGCTGATAGTTTCCTCTATGTTTAATGAAAACACTGGATCACTACCATATCTATTACAATTTCTGGCTCTAAAAACAGTATTTGTTTTCAGGTTCTGTTTTTTCTTTTATTCCCTTGTAATCTAGGGATTTTCATCACAGAGTTGTTAGGATAAAATGAGACTAGTTATGAACATAGACTCAGGGACGAGTAGGTGGCTCAGTTGGTTGAGCAACCGACTTCAGCTCAGGTCATGATCTCACAGTTCATGAGGTGGAGCCCTGCATGGGGCTGGCTTCTATCAGCAGAGCCTGATTCTTTTTTGGGTCCTCTGTCCCCCTCTCTTCTACCACTCATGGTCTCTCTTTCAAAGATAAAAAATAAACATTAAAAAAAAGAAAATAGGTTCATAAAGTACCTTTCATATACCAAAAGCTAAATTAATGTTGATATAATCTTCATCGTCATCAACATCATCATCATCATCATCATCATCAGTGCCAGTAGAACTGTTAGCAAAGCTCTGGTAATAGTTTTGATCAAACTCCCTGTCTTCATCTCTGTGATGCAGTATCTTGTGCACTGAGGTGAAGAGAGTTTTATGACCTAATCCTTTTAGCAGGAATTATGCTTTTGTAATTGAGGTCCAAATAAATGACTCTGTATACTCTGAAGAAAAATAGGAGCCATTATATTACTTTCATAACACAAGACTCTCTTTCCCTTGACTATAATGTTGTTTGTTTCTTTGTGTGTTATTTGGCTTACCCAGTGGCCTACGTTATAGAAATGTTGGTCATTTTTTTAATGTTTATTTGTTTTTGAGAGACAGAGACAGAGCATGAGTGGGGGAGGGGCAGAGAGAGAGGGAGACACAGAATTCTAGGCAGGATCCAGGCTCTCAGCTGTCAGCACAGAGCTGGACGTAGGGCTCAAACCCATGAACCATGTGATCATGACCTGAGCCAAAACTGGCGTTTAACCAACTGAGCCACCCAGGCACCTCAGAAATGTTGGTCATTTTTAAATTAATAGACTCTATTTTGTAGAATACTTACAAATTTACAAAAAAAATGAGCAGAGTACAGAGATTTTTAGTATGTCCCTTTCCCCCAACGCAAACACACACACACACACACACACACACACACACACACACACACAGTTTCCCTTATTAACATTTGCATCAGTGAGGTAATTTGTTATACTTTATGAACTAATGTTGATACAATATTAGTAACTAAAGTGCAAGTTCTACTAGAGTCACTGTGTTGTATGTTCCATAGGTTTTGATAAATGCATAAAGACATACATCCACCATTACAGTATCATACAGAACAGTGTCACTGTCCTGAAAGTGCCCTGTTCTCTGCCTACCAGCCCTCTTGCCTTGTCCCCAAGCCACTGGAAACCACTGATGTTTTTTCATCGTCTTTTGTCTTTTCTACAATATCATATGGTTCGAATCAAATAGTATTTAGCTTGTTTAGAAAGCTACTTTACAGAGTATTTAACGTGTATTAAATTTCCTCCATGCATTTTAGTGGTTTGGTAGCTCATTTCTTTTTTCACTGAATAATATTCCTATTGTGTGGATGCACTAAGTTTGTTGAGCAATTCACCTGCTGAAAGACATTGGTTGCTTATAAGTTTTAGATATTTTGAATAAAGGTGATGTGTTGTGCTTACCAAAAATTAAATATATTTACCTTAATGATTGTTTTTGCCTTTCATAAGTACTTTAAACCAAGTATCTTTTTTATTTAAATAAAAAAAATAAGATCTTCAGGAATATACCAGTAAAAGTACTATAATTATGTAAGCTAACAATTGGTATAGTAACTGTAAATTTGAACTATCTGATCTAGACAGACAGACTAAGACATTTAAATATAACTATGCTGAAATATTTACGAGGACAAGAGTATTTTTTTTTTACTATATAAGGGTATATCACTATTACAAGACATGGGTGTCATAGTATTATTATAGGAAGAAAGAGATTCTTGCCGCTACTGCAGAATTCTAAATTACTTAATACATTTCACTCTAATAACGTCTCAGCACACAAGTACTGAAGTCTTGAACTGCAGAAAATTCAAATCATCTCTTTATGAAAGAAGTAGTTGCAAAAAGGAAAATATGGTGCCATGGAAAGTACTTGTAATCAAATATCAGCAAAGGAATGCCTACTTATTTATTATCCTAGAATAAATTGGCATCCTAGATCTTTTGTGGTTCCACTAAGCCAGAATCTGCACAGCAAAGTCTGAAAAACACTTTCTCAATTTATTTGTTTTTAACTTTTCTTTCCCTTGCGTTAAAAATTTAGTTCCAGGGGCGCCTGGGTGGCGCAGTCGGTTAAGCGTCCGACTTCAGCCAGGTCACGATCTCGCGGTCCGTGAGTTCGAGCCCCGCGTCAGGCTCTGGGCTGATGGCTCGGAGCCTGGAGCCTGTTTCCGATTCTGTGTCTCCCTCTCTCTCTGCCCCTCCCCCGTTCATGCTCTCTCTCTGTCCCAAAAATAAATAAAAAAACCTTGAAAAAAAAATTAAAAAAAAAAAATTAGTTCCATAGTTTCACAGACTTTGCGTGTTTCTATCATTGCTAAATATCTAGTATATAGAATATTGCTAATACTTTACAGGTGCTCAGTAGATATTCATAGACTAAGTAAAAAACTGTCCCTGGATAGAGAATAATATGGTTTCTCCAAGCCCTGAACAGGCTCAATCCCAGAATGGTATGATTTCTGGGGATTGGGTGACAGTCCATGAAGGCAACCTAAAAGAGAAGACTCCATAATCAACTTATGCTTAAAAAAAAGCCTGAAGTGTATGTTTACGCATATATGTGTTGTATATATATAACAGTGCATGTATATACTATTTGTACAAATATACAAATAGAAATGCATACACTTGTATGAAGTGTATTTAAACTCTGACATGTAGTTTTTTGAAAGTTGGCATTTCCATTAGATTGTAAAAGTGTCTTCACATTAACACATACTTTTTTGCTGCCCTTTGAAATTCTGAAACTACCATGAAATACCATAGGAAGAAGCCCAGGCTAGCCTATTGGGTGACAAGGAACCACGAGGAGCAGAAATGTGTTGTCCCAGCATGCCTCCCTATTCCATCAGGCCGTCAATTGCCGAACACATGAATAAGGCCATCCTAGAGCATTTAGCAGCGAGGTGACTCATCAGCTAGCAATAGATGCAAGGGAGAACCCAGCATAGATCAGCTGAGCAGCCTCAGAGGAATCACACAGCTGAGCCACAGAATGACGGGCTGGATAAAATGATTTTAATTTAAGCCACTAAATTTGTAATAGTTTACCATGCAGGAAATGCTGGCTCATGAACTCTTGATGCGTTTACACTTTGTAAACAAAATATTCTGGGGTAGAACTTCTTTTCATAAAGGTTAAATTATGATGGGGTGGTATAAGGCTAAAATTGCATGAATATCAAAGTAGGCTTACTAATAGGCCAGAGTGCACTGCAGAATGATCAGTAATCATTTTACGGTTTTGTAAATATGTACTCAACAACATTTTCTTTCTCACTCTCCTGCATTAATAAAACAGTTTTGTAGCATTCTTATAATACATTAGGTTTAAATTATCACATGCATTTTTTTTGTAAGTTCTTCAATGAGCACCCATACTGTGTTCTTCATTTTTTGAAGGCTGTTTGAGCTCTATGCTGATTTTTTGGTTCCTTACACTAAATGTATTTTTTGCCAAATAAATGGCTTTATCTTATTTCTTGTGAAGACACTCACTTGTGAGTACACATACTATTTAGTTATTTTATAACATTTTAGTAAATGTAAATATACACACATATACACCATCATTTATTTTTATTTGTTTTATTTTTATTGACATACAACATTAGTTTCAGTTGTACATGATAATGATTCAATATTTGCATATATTGTGAAATGATCACCACAATAATTCTAGTTAACATCCATGACCATACATAATTACAAATATTTTTTCTTGTGATGAGAACTTTTAATATCTATACACTTAGCACTTTCAGATATACAATACATTATTATTAGCTATAGTCATCATACTATATATTACATCTCCAGGTCTCATTTATTTTGTATCTAGAAGTTTGTATCTTTGACTACCACCACCCACTTCACCTACCCTCTTACTTCTGCCTTTGATAATCGTCAATCTGCTCTCTGTATCTATGAGCTCTGTTTTTAAGATTCCTTGTATAAGTGAGATAATATGGTATTTTGTCTTTGTCCATCTGACTTATTTCACTTAGCATAATGTCCACAAGATCCATCCATGTTGTCATAAATGACAAGATTTCCTTCTTTTTTATGGCTGAATACTATTCCTTTCTGTATATATACCACATTTTCTTTATCCATGCTTCCATTGGTGGACACTGAGGTTGATTCCATGTCTTGACTACTGTTAATAATACTGCAGGAAACATGGGGCACATATATCTTTTCAAGTTAGTGTTTACATTTCCTTCAGAAAAAATATGGATTTTATAATTTTCAAACACATTGAAATCCCAAGCTTTCAATACAGTGTAATGCTGAAAGCTAGCATGATAGATACAATGATATTTTGAAAATTGCACCACAATTTTAACCCTCAGTAAAACAAGAGCAAAGGCTTATTTTGTTTTCTTTGACATTTTAAAACCAATTTTCATCAGAGTGATACACACACGATAGCATATATTTGCACTCAGAAGAGTTTATCACAAAACAGTTTTCTTGTCTAAACTATTTAGTGCAATTATATCTAGCTGGTATAAAATACAAATCCCAAATTTCTGCAGCTTAACACATGAAATGTTTATTGTTCTTTCAAACTGATGTGGACATTCCTATAAGGGCTTCTGTGGTAGGCAGCACTACTTTAAGTGGTTCTTGCTACAGACAGGAGAGAATGGAAAAAAAAGGTAGCTGAGGAGCTGTTCATGGCCTATTTCTATTCCCTTCCCACTGGCCTGAACTACTTGCATGGTACCAAATGGAGGCATGAAGATTTGACAATTCTCTTTTGCATGCACAGGGTAAAAATGAGCAAGTTTCATGGACAAATACCATTGATCTCTACAAAACCTGCCTTATCTATCCAAGTTCGACTTCTCAAAGGCAAATTCTTATTTTTTTTTAAGATGCCCCATCCATTTCTCCATTTATCATTGTAAGAAAATTTGCACTGGCTCCTTCATGTAAAACATAAAAAGTACAATGCTTATTCTATTCTCTTTTCTTCTCTCCTAAATAATATGTATTTATATCATTGATTCCTTTGGATCATTTAATCACTGATTATGGTCTCAATTTAAAAACAATATAAAATTTTATACCTGTTTCGATCAACTGCTAACAGAATCTCAGGCCTGGACTGAGAGTAATTTTTCCTCCGAATCTTCCCAGTGTCTAGCAATAATATTTTTAACTTAGCATTTTCAAGATTTTTAGAATTATTTTATGTTTTGCCTTCAAAACTAAGTTTTAATTATATATCCCTAGATTGATAAAATTATGAAGCAATATAATTTTTGCATTATTGTCACTAGAAAATTATGTTTAATTATGTGCCAATAATTTAAATATTCTATTTTCATTTATATATGGCTGTTCTTATCACTCCATAGGCACTCAAATATGACTATCCTTAGCTTCAAAAACAAATATTTTGATTTTATTGTATACTTTAATTTTTTTTACCTCTCCACTACATCTTTTATTTTATTTCCTCTTTGGACTGTAACTTTTATATATAAATATTTTTTACTGGAGCTTCTGATTACTCTTCTTGATTTTTCATTTTTGCGCTTTTATCACCACCAACTTTTTCTCTGTTTTCAATCATACTTAATGTTTTTTTCCTGATCCCTTATTTCGTAGAAATATTCCTACTAAATGCCTCTGTATGCTTTTGAGAAGACACTCACAAGACTACTGCAAGTTAATTATCCAACGCTTTATATATGGAGTCATCATTCCTGGGCTCTACCTTCCATATTGCCACCTTTCAGCCACGCATGTCACTGAGATTTGACTGGAGATAGCATAAAAAAGTCATCAGAAGCAAATTTTCATTGTCTTTTATGTATGAAAAAATCATTATGGCTTCACTGTTGACTATTAATTTGACTGAGAATAGAATTTTAGATAATGATCCCAAAGTGTCTTTTCCCTCGGAAATTTGACAGCAAGACTCCAGTATCTGTGATGTCAAATATTCTCTGACGCTTTTTCTATTCTCATTATTGGGAAATAATTATATATTTTTCTCTCTCTTCTGTCTTAAGGATTTTTTCTATGCGTTTCATGTTTTGAAATTCTCTACATATGTGTATGGATATGAGTACTTTTTTCATTTATTCACTTTAAAATGAACTCTTTTGTGTCACTTAAATCTCCAGGAAACTTCTTTCTTTATTTGATAGCTGAATCTCATCCATTTGTTTTTTCTCTTCTTTTAATAGGTATTTTACTGCATAGATTGTTGTGGACATTTGCTCAGCACTGAATCCCCTCTTGTAAATTGAACTTCGGTTTTATTGAGATTATTACAACTCTACCATATAAACATGAAGTTCAGGGTAGTTAATCCTACCCCCATCTTTATTTTTTTTCAAATTTACATGTGATTTTCCTTGCCATCCTATTTAATTCAGGGTTGGAAGTATGGCACAATTTAGGCCAATGTATACTAAGAAAGCATATATGCTGAGGCCATAGCTAGATAATTAATTTGCATGGCGATGGCAGAATGAAACATAGGGTCTCTTCTTCAAAAAGCAAGGGGGAGAAGTGCCATGAAAGATATCACAATATAACACCTGTTCTTTTCTGTCTTTCTTTCTCTCTTGATTTGTCCTGTGTTTTTATTTGCTATTTAATGTCATGCTTCCTCTATCATTGGAAACTCAGGATACCTGTCGGGTGAGTACAGACTCTGACAGGTACCCTACTGACTTACAGAAAGACTCTGCTCCTGTGTAGCACACCAGCTGCCTGTCCTGCCTCCTGCCAGACTGCAGACTATGGGCAGTTCCCTTCCTGGGATAAAGAAATCAACCTCCCTTTTGCAATCTCCCCGGTCTCAGCCAATAGCAGGTAGGTATCCTCATGGTTTTGCAAAGTCCAACCTCCCCTTTGCACTCTCCGTGGTCTCAGCCAACAGCAGGTAAGTGTCCTCATCGTTTTTGCAAAGCCTACTCCAGGGCCTTCTCAGTACCTACAGGAGAGGTAGGCAAAGGCTCACCTTTGCTGAGTCACCAGCTCCAATGCACCATGGGGTACCAGGCTAACACCACAAAAGCTGTCACTGTGCCTTTCTCTGAAACATGCTTGCAGGCTCCTGAAGTTGGCTCTGGCTAGGCCTTCTGGAAAAGCAGCTTTTTTCGTGTTCTGCTGAATCTACTTGGAAAGGCAGTCCTTATCTGGTTAGTAGTGTACAGATGTGACATGAGAAACCACTGTTGCAGCCAGAGAAGGTAGCCAGGGTATGAAGGTCATGAGAGGAGCAGAAACCAAGACAATCGCAGAAAAAAATGTTGAGTTTTTTCCACAGAACTTCCGTTACTTAACTCATCTCTGGACATTTCAGAGACAGGAGCAAATACATTCTTAATATAATTTAAGTGAGATTTCCTCATGTGATTGGAATAATCCAAATTGACACTTAAGTTTGTACATTTCCTGAAATTTGTGTCCATCTTTTCTTTCTTAGGCTTTCTTTCAAAAATTTTCTCTATATTTTGGGGGAATGTTTTTGAAGACATAACATAGAGCTCTTTTATTTTTAAAGTATAAATTATGTTTTTAGTTTTTGAGGTTTCTTTTTTCTAATTTTTATTTTTCTATGGCATCTTACTTTTTTTTTATTTAAAAAAATTTTTTTTTCAACGTTTTTATTTATTTTTGGGACAGAGAGAGACAGAGCATGAACGGGGGAGGGGCAGAGAGAGAGGGAGACACAGAATCGGAAACAGGCTCCAGGCTCTGAGCCATCAGCCCAGAGCCTGACGCGGGGCTCGAACTCCCAGACCGCGAGATCGTGACCTGGCTGAAGTCGGACGCTTAACCGACTGCGCCACCCAGGCGCCCCTATGGCATCTTATTTTTAACGAATGTATTTTAATTGATTAAATTTAAGCTTAGTTTATTTTAAAACTGTCATTTTTCTAAACAATCTCTGTTTCTCTTGGTTGAGGTATTTATTTTCTTCTTTGCTGTTAGGTAAGTAGATCTGTTACAGGATAGACCATTCCTAAATGGGGGTGCTGTAAGCTTTCCAGAGATCACCTTTGGAAAGCAATTGGTAGAACTCACTTTAAGATGAGGAGATGGGAATGCTTTTGGGTTATGGACAGTCCCTAATGATACTACCAAAGATAAAGTATGAGGGCCTTATCTGCAGGCATTCACATCAGCATTAGATTGTCTGGAGACAGTGCAGGCTCCCGATTCTCTTTCTGTTCCCAGTGGAGGGTATAGCACCATGGACTGGAGCTGGCTTTCTCTTTTTCTTTTTTTTAATTTTTTAAAATTTATTTTTGAGAGAGACAGATAGAGCGCATGAGCGGGGGAGAGGCAGAGAAAGAGCGAGACACAGAATCTGAAGAAGGCTCCAGGCTCCAAGATATCAGTACAGGGGCTCAAACCCATGAACTGCAAGATCATGACGTGAGCCGAAGCCGGATGCTCAATTGACTGAGCCACCCAGGTGCCCCTGAAGCAGGCTTTCTAATACAGACTCTTGAGTTTATTCCTTTAGTTTCAATATGAATTTCATTACAACTCTCTCCTGCCTTCTGACTCTGAGCCCAGAATCTTTCTGAAGGCCCCTTGGGCCAACTTCCCTTTCTTTTTGTTGGGCAACATCGAACCATAGTCTACTCTGACTTTGATCATGTTTCTGTTTCATCCTCAATTCATTAATAAATTAATAAATCTGTATGATTTTAACATCTTCAACTATGACTTTTACATGTGTGTATATATATAATAAATGTGGTAAAAGAAATAAGTGAACTACAATATTGTTCTCTCCACAATAAGGCAAATTATTGAGTCAATAATAAACATAAGAGTAACCTTGTGACAACAGCTTATAAACAATCTAAACAAAGCCACAACTTACACTGAATGTGCACTTGATAATGTGTTAAGGTATATATTAAATTAGTATTGAATTATCTGGGAAGAACTCATGGATTTTAATCATCGATGCACAGTAGATCACAACCAAAACTCTGGTTGGTAATCAGTCAAATTGCCACTGCCCAGAATACTGAACACAATCATAATAATGAAATGATATAGCAAGGTAGTCATTACTAGCAAAAAACATAGTGAGTTTTCATTTTAAATGAAAGAAAAGAAAAATTTATATAATCCTGTTAAATATGCCAGCCAGGAGAAACAGAACAATAAAATTAATAATGTGTTCTCTGATAATACAGGAGCAAGCTGAATGATAAATCAGATAGGATGGCAGATAGCGAACCTGAAAACATTAAATCTGATACCAATAAAACTAAGAAAAGTGTTCATGGAAGGCAAACACATGAAAAAAGTAAAAATAATAATGGATGCAATAAGGGTGATTTAGGTAATGCTGAGAGGCTTATCTTTAAGAGAAATGACGGAATAATGAATGCCCTAAGTTTGTTCAAAATGAATATGAGCCAAATTAGAAAAAAAAAATTAAAGAAAACCAGTATATCACGGTTGTTGATATTATATATTGTGAATTAAAGTCTGAAAGACGTTCCTCTTTTATTTTTTTTTATTTTTTTTAATGTTTATTTATTTTTAAGACAGAGAGAGACAGAGCATGAACGCGGGAGGGTCAGAGAGAGGGAGACACAGAATCTGAAACAGGCTCCAGGCTCTGAGCTGTCAGCACAGAGCCCGACGCGGGGCTCGAACTCACGGACTGTGAGATCATGACCTGAGCCGAAGTCGGCCGCTTAACCGACTGAGCCACCCAGGCGCCCCAGACGTTCCTGTTTTAAAGTAACAACAACTATAACAGCTGCAGTCTATGTAATAAAAATATTATATACCGGTATACACTGAAGCCAAAATTACATAAGCATAAATATAATAGCATGATTTCAGGAATCAGTCCACTATATGTATCTCAGTTTATCCTGGCTTATTGCCCTTCTTTACAGGTTTTTGTTTTGAAACAAACTTTCTAAGAACCTATTTCTATTCCTATTCTTATACCCAACCAAGACATTCACCACAATGCAGAAGATGGGGGTCTGCCTTCTTCAGCACAAACCATCAAAACCTGCCCTCATCTCGGGAAACAACATTTCTGAGATCGTGCCAGATCCTGCTTGGGATCTCAGCCAATTCTAAACAAACAAACAAACAAACAAACAAAAAACAACTCAATGAAATAAAATAAACAATCTGACTAAAAAAATGGGCCAAAGACCTTAACAGACACCTGAACAAAGAAGATATACAGATGGCAAATAAGCATACGAAAAGGTGCTCCACATCATATTTCACCAGGGAAATGCAAATTAAAACAATAGATGCCACTATATACTTAAGAGAATTGCCCAAATCCCGAACACTGATGACACTGAGTGCTGGAGAGGATGTGGATACCAGATATTCTCACTCATATACCTGCTGATGGAAGGTAAAATGCACAGCTACTTTGGACAAAAGTTTGACAGGTTCTCCCCACCCCCCATCCTGCCTCACATGCTGCCTAAACACGCTGTTACCATATGACCCAACAATCTCACTTTTTGAAATTTACACACAGACGCTACAAACTTACTTCCACACAAATTCTTGCACACAGAAGTGTATAGCAGCAGTTTTATTCATAATTGCCAAAACTCAGAAGTAACCAAGATATTCTTCAGGAGTTGAATGGATAAATACTCTCTGACACATCCAGACAGTGGAATATTATTCAGTGCTATAAAGAAGCAAGCTATCAAAAGCCATGAAAAGACACAGAGGAACCATAAATGCATATTGCTAGGTGAAAAAAATCAAATCTGAAAAGGCAACATATTGTATGATTCCAGCTCTACGGCATTTTGGAAAAGGCAAAACTGAGGATACAGTAAAAAGATCACTGGTTGCCAGAGGTTGCAATAGAGGGAAGAATAAATAGGTGGAGCCAAGTCTTTTTTTTTTCTTCCCTCCCACTTCGGTGGAAGACAGTGGCTAGAGTGGGCTGGATTTGGGTCAGTTTTTCTCTGAAAGAACCCCAACAGGTAAGGCTCTGGTTAACTAGTTTCTCCTGAGGGCAGGCCTTGTTAAGAACAGACTGCCTGGACAATTTCAAGATAAATCCTTTTCTCCTCCCCGTGCTGGAAACATGAGGGGAGTTTTCTCTAATATTTACTACTGAAGATGGTTAAGCTCCTAGAGGTAAGATCACAAAAGTGTGTCCCCTCCCAACCCCATGACTGGGTTCTAAGGTTTTAACTATTAGACTTATTCACGATATGGCTCCAAATATTTATCAATTACAATTCAGGTTTTTCTACACATCACTGGTTCCCATGGTATTTTACACTCATGAGACCCTTCTTTAGTAAGACATGCCCCCCCATCTGTCCATGGCTCCCTGTAAATAAAAGAAATTTTGATGCCGCAGAGGTGGGATTCTATTTTTTCTGGTAGAACAGTGACCAAAGGTCACAATCGTATTCACTTGCCACTTCTTATATTTCAATTACCAATCTAGCCACAGACATTTGAATTATCCCTGGTTTAAAGGATTCTTCATAATATTTACATAGTTTTCTCTGCTTCTGATATATTGGGTATAACTGTAAACCACCGAGGGCCATAAAATTTTATCTACTGAGTAATATACAAATTCAACGCATGCTTCTAAATGTTAATATGAGTGTTAGAAAGTGGAATATTTCTAATATCCAAGTATAGAATGAACCAAATGGTCTGAATGGAACATTTAATGACATGTCAGACTCCATAAACATCTGGTGGACTATAAGAGCCCACTATTTTGCTTTGTCAATAGAAGAATAGATTTTAATAATTTTAACCAAAAATAATTTTTATACTTAAATTGGGGAGATTTATAATGTTAAAAGTGACATTGCTTTAGAAATAATAAAATGCTAGAGTCATTTCCAAGATCATTATATTCTATGGAGGAAATGAGAATAGCATGTCCTGTATTCTACATGCTGTGTGCGTGTGTGTGTGTGTGTGTGTGTGTGTGTGTGTGCGTGTGTGTGTGTGCACGTGCATGTATTTTAATTTAGGCAGGATATATACTAATGCACTGAAAAGTCATCAACCAAGTTTGGTGAAATATATGTTTAATGTATAAAAAAAGACTGTGCTTTTAGGATTTACATGCTATATTAAGTCAAGCTGAAGCCATAAATCACACGTATAAATATTTGATTTCTCTACTCCTACACATTTGCTTCTCAACGTTACTGCAAAAAAAGGCAAAGCTATGCAGATTGGTGTCCTCATTTACAGTCATGGCTTAAACAACCATTTATATGATGTTGATGCCAAATCTATATCCTTAGCATAAATCTTCACCCTGACCTCTAACTTGGAACATTTTTAAATAATTTACTTATTTGTTTTATAATATTTTTTCCTTGATTGTGCCCTGGATATTTGTAACCTGGATGTGTCCTGGGTTTCAAACAGTCAACTAGTCCAAATCTAAACTTACGACAATCTTTGACAAATAGGTCCTATTGTATATATTATATATTCTACCGTTAGCATTACCCATTACCAGTGACCATAAGAAAAAGCCTGGAAGAAATCTAAGGTTACATTTTCTACTTGTTATTCACATTAAAGCAGACAAGAAGTATTTTTTATTCAGACTCCAAAATATTTCATAAGTGCATTAAATTCTTTATATTCATTGTATATTGCCTGAGTTATGGTTTTCATTATTTTATATTCAGATTATTTAAGTAACTTCCTACCCAAACAATACAGATATATATTTACATCTGCAAGATTTGGATATATCTATGGATATAGATAGCTAGGTATCTAGATATAGATATGTTTATCCTAAAATTGGAACTGTTGAGGTAAAAGTAATATGTATTTAAAGTTTTGATAGCTATTGCTACATCGCTCTACATAAGCTTTGCACCAATAATACAATATTTGTTCCAATGTTATTTTTGTATATTGTTCTTATGTTCTTATTTTTGTGTATTGTTCATCAGCAAATAGTAGTAATATATAGAAAAAAATGGTGAAACAAAAGAAAAAAATAGTGGTGAAACAGTCCTCCTTTTAGTATTTATACACTACATTAGGTACAGTTCCAAAAGAATATGAAGCAATATTAAAAGTGGGCATATTTTCTTGTTCTTGAACAACAGGGTATCTCTTGAATTCCTTTGATGAGAAAACAATTTGAGATGCACTTTTGGTTGTGTTTACATAAAAAAAATGGGAAGTTTTATTTGTTTTTGTTTAATGATATTAATTCATCAAAATAACTGCCTTCTTTTTAATCACTTATCCATTGGTATAAAAATTTATAATACAGTCTCTGTAAAGAAGACCATTGTGGAATTTCTGAAATAAAATATAATAGGGCAAAGTATATTACTCTTGAAATATATTGAAGGAATCACACCATTGCCAGGAATTCTGTGATAATATTTTACTAAGGAATTGTTCTTTTAAGTAAAACAAAACAAAACAAAACAAAACAAAACAAAACAAAACAAGAAAAAAACCATTTTGTTTTCTGTACTGCTCATACGCCTCAAATAATTCATACAGGGGCGCCCGGGTGGTTCAGCTGGTTAAGTGTTCAGCTCTTGATTTCAGCACAGGTCATGACCTCATGGTTCATGAATTCAGGCCCCACATCTGATTTTGTGCTGATAGCAAGGGGCCTGCTTGGGGTTTTCTCTCCCTCTCTCTCTGCCCCTCCCCTGCACCCTCTTTCTTTCTCAGTCTCTCTCTCTCTCTCTCTCTCTCTCTCTCTCACTCTCTCAAAATGAATAAATAATTCAATATAGCTTGCCTTCATTTCTTACTTTCCATTAAATGATGGAACTATTCTAATCAGGTTCTACTCTCAATGCTACATGGGAGCAATGCAGATGTGCGCAGATGAACATGCAATGGGTTGCATTACTGAACTTTGAATTTAGGAAATCAGATTTTTATAATGGGTAGCAAACATACCTGCCCTTTGCTCAGGGCCACAGTAGTTTGCTGAACCTTGTTCTACATCAACAACTCTAGGGGCACCTGGGTGGCGCAGTCGGTTAAGCGTTCGACTTCAGCCAGGTCATGATCTCGTGGTCCGGGAGTTCGAGCCCCGTGTCAGGCTCTGGGCTGATGGCTCGGAGAACAGAGTTTCTGGATTTGGCTTTTACAATGACTCTTTTTTTTATCAAGTCAGGATCCAGGATCCAGATTCTTTCATTGTACATTCTTGTTAGGATTCTACAATTCTTTTAAACTAAAATGGCACCCATCACTCTTTTCTTTCTTTCTTTCTTTCTTTCTTTCTTTCTTTCGTTCTTTCGTTCTTTCGTTCTTTCGTTCTTTCTTTTCTTTTTTCTTTCTTTTTTTGTTTCAATGACTTGTATTTTTTTAACACAATCTGGCAAGTTTCCATTGAAGTTAAACATTCTGGATTTATCTATTTCCTTGTGGTATCATTTAATTTTGTGTCCAAAGAGGAAGATAACTCTAAATTGTAACTAGAGTCAGGTTAAATACTTTTGGCAAAAATCCTTCAGAGTCTAACTTAATGTTACATTCCATTAGGCAGCACCCATTATAGGTAGTCTAACTTTTAGTGATGTTAATTTTAATCATTTAGTAAAGCGATGACTGTCAGCTTTCTCCACTGGAAAAACAGGTCCCTTTTCCAATTACAAAGTAATATATGGATTAATAAAGCATTAGCTTTCAACAAATGCTAACATTTATTGGTGATTTTGCCCTGATCTATTATTTCGTTAAAGATACCAAAATGGTGATTTTTGGTACTATAGTTTTTCTTCAGTAATTGACAAAATCATACTAGAAATGCCATTAAATGTGAATGAACAGCATTTTTTCTTTAAAGTGTTGAATCAAGTATCTTTTTCACCTATGACTTGTTTCTTATAAGAAGTGGACATCATAATATCTACAATGGTGGAAATATTTTTCTCTCTTGAATATTCCAGTGGACAATCAATTTTTTCTTCTGTGCACATATTCTTCAAAATTCAGGTAGTGGGATGCCTGTCCTTAAACTGGTTTTGGTGTCAGATTAAAAAAAAAACGATTATTTATCATGAACTTCCTTGACCTCTGGAACAAGATGTCCTAAAATCAGAGTTCTTTCCCAAATCTTCGAAGTCTCTGATCCTTTATTCACATGAAAATCTAGGTGAAATATGGCTCATTGTTTCTGGGTCTTGTTGGTTTGTTTGTTTGTTTGTTTGTTTATTATTTTGGGAGAGAGAGAGAGAGAGAGAGAGAGAGCCCGCGCACAAGCGGGGGGATGGGGAAGAGGGAGAGAGAGAGAAAATATTAAGCATGCTCCACGCTCAGCACAGAGCCTGACATAGGGATCCGATTTGGGCCAAAATCAAGAGCAGATACTCAACTGATGGAGCCACCCAGACGTCCCTCTGAGTCATTTTTTTCTAGGTTTTCTCAGTGACGCAGCTTAGGAAATATATATTTAAGATTCATGATTAAAATTTGATTTTGCAAGTCAAATTTAACCCATTAAAAAATTCTAAAAACTTTATATTTTTATTGGCTTGTATTGGAAGATGTAATAGAAAGTACGTGACTGCTGGCTGGCCCTTGATCTGGACCTGGGAAATAAGAAGCTCCTCACCCCGTCTTGGTATAAAGATGGACATATACATCAATTAAAAGAACCAAAATTGGAAATTAACTACAGGATTATGCTATTCAAAATTCTTTGAGAATTTATATGCTGACCTCATGTTTAGTCATTAAATACCTCTGAGGTAGATTACAGGGCTTTGCATACACTTTTGTATCTAGACCATAAAAAGGTCTAGAACTCAGTGCTTTAGGAATGGCACTTCAAACTTTTAGATACACCACGCAGTGTTTGGACAGGCTTTCTAAACATACATTATTAAATATGAAGAACAAAGAGGTATGACAAACCATAGCTAAAAACAGTGTTTATCTTATTCATTAAAAATATAGGTAGCTCCAAATACATAGAAGTGTTTCTTAAATTTAATTTATGACTCAATTATCTAACAATTGAAAAAAAAGTTACTACTGGGACAAAAATTACATATATGCTAAGTTTCATAAGGTAATAAAATGTAATATATATACCCATTATCATGTATTTAAAAAACCTAGTATTAGTTTTGTATACTCAGAGATCTTATATATTGCTTTGCATTACCAAAGTAAGAATAAGTTTTCTGATTCTAGATAAACTAAAAATGTTCATCTTACTTTACACTATGAGAAATATATGTATGTATATATTTCTCACAGTGAATGCTAAGATACATATACATATATACATATCTTATGAAATATATATATCTTATGAAAGGTATGATATATGTGTATATATAACTTATAGTAACAAATATGTATCAATCTGTGTGGTGTCCCTTTAGAGTAAAAAATACATGTAACCATGATCAATCTCTCAGAGTAAACTATTCATAAAGCACCAGATCTGAACTATTTTCCTCCTCTGGCATTAAACGAATCTAATTACCTTTTACAAATGGTTGGAATGATTATCTGTAACTTCATTGATTGAATCACTCCTGTTAGTTGATGATAAATCAATGTCCATGTTTAGATTGCCTCTACCTATTGGCTTCAATCAAAGAATTAATGATTTTAGAAAAAACAGATTGACTACATTTAAATCCATGTTTAGTAACTAGTAACTACTGGGTGTTTTAAATTGAAAAACTGCTTGATTAAATTCACTTGTTTTTTGTTAAGTTCATTTGTGATGTAGTTTTAACTGTAGGGGGACGAAGAAAAAGCAAAAGCTGTTCGAGATTTTTTTTTAATTTGAGAGAGAGAGAGAAGGGCAGAGAGAGAGAGATTTTTTTCCTTTTTTAGATATTAAATTTTTTAAATGTTTCATTATTTATTTTGAGAGAGAGAGAGAGAGAGTGCACTGGGGAGGAACAGAGAGTGTGGGGGAGAGAGAATCCCAACAGGCTCCAAGGTATCAGTGCAGAGTCTGATACAGGGCTCAATCCCCAAACCCTGGAATTATGACCTAAGCCAAAATCAAGAGTGGGACGCTCAACCGACTGAACCACCCAGGTGCCCCAACAATAATTTTAATAAGTATGTTCAACGTGGAAAGAGGAACACAATGCCTTAGTAAACTGTGACAAAACTCAAAATAAAATTTAGTAATAGAAGAAATTATTTAACACGTAATAATAACAGTGGCTTTGCATTTTTTATTGTAATTGCCTTTTGTCCCTCTGACTGGTCCATTTAGAACTCTGCTTTCATGACACATTCTTAGAAAGGATGTACTATCTAAAACATACTCTACTGTAATTCATCATATATAACATAGTTTTATTTTTCTGCTGTTTTTCTTCATAACAACTGTCACTACTTGTTTATGTTTTATTTGCTCATTAGCTCTTTTCCAGAGAAGAAAGACTTCACTTCCAAGAGAGCAAGGTCTTGGTCAGTTTTATTTATTACTCTGTTCTGAATGTGAGACATATAAATATTCTTTAAATATGTGGGATAAAAAACAAAAACAGCAACAACAACAAAAACCTGAATCTTTGTCTATTCCACCAGACTAGACCGTCCGCTGGATTTGGCAGCGAACAATCCCTTTGTTGCTTTCTCACTGCTTAGCCGTGCACCTGGCACTTAATAGGAACTCGATAAAAGTATGTTGACGGAATGAGCAAATGACTACACAAATGGCTACATTAAATTCCCCTTTCTAACGCCTACAGACTCAGATCAGAATTCCTGGGAGAGATAATAGCAAGTGAAACCCAGAAAGATGTGTTTCACTAAAGAGTTCCTGTGAATCATTAGACTCCCAGGGTCACTGCTGGCGGATGAATTAAACCGTTGTGAATGGCAGTGTACCACAAAGACATGGAGGCACAGGGGAACAGCTTCTGCACATATCTGCACAGGCACTGTTGGCAAATCTGTAGGCATTAACGTAGCAACGTGCTGCAGCCGCTGCCAGCAGTAAAGATGTATGCTCTGCAGTAATATAACCACAGGGAATAGCAGCCAGAACCGAAAGAGAAATAAAAATAGGAAAATAGCAGATCCAGAAAGTTGGTGCTGACAATGGTGATTGTGAGCATATAAAAGACACCCTCAGGCAATAATGTTGGCTAGAAATGCTCAAGGAGCCCTGTAAGTCTCCAATCTCAGACATTGACAAAAACGGAGAAATAACATTTGCCACTGTGCAGTGAGAGTGTAATTTTTTCTCCCTAGGCTACTAATAGCTGAGCAAACACAAGTGACATAGATATATCAGAAGACAGTTATGTTCACGGAGTCTAGGGTGCATAACATGCAATCCTTGGTGATTCTTTCAGTGCCTTTTAAGGACTAGTTGAAGACAAAAGTACAGATATTCAATGGAAGAGCTCCTCCTTGAAAAAAAAATTCCATAAATGAGGTCATGAGCAATTATTGTTTACAGAGGATCTGTGCACAGCCTATTAATAAGAGCATTGAAGATTCTCAGAAATAATGCTAACGCTTGCTCTAAATATTGTTTTTTTTAATTTTTAATTTTTTTAATATTTATTTTGAGAGAGAGAGAGAGACAGAGTGTGAGTGAGGAAGGGTCAGAGAGAGAGGGAGACACAGAATCAGAAGCAGGCTCCAGACTCTGAGCTGTCAGCACAGAGCCCAACAGGGGCTTGAACTCACGAATGGTGAGATCAGACCTGAGCCGAAGTGCGACGCTTTACCAACTAAGGTACCCAGGTGCCCCATTAAATATTGGTTTTGAACATATAAATAGGAAATTTGGCAATCTCATATCAAAATAATTGTGTAATTATAGGTGTCTTCTGGTTATACAGAGGGCACACTAACCTTGCCAAAGAGGGTGGCAGAGAAAGGTGCAAAGGCAGCTTCTTTGAAAATGGAACATTAAAGCTGAAACCTGAAGGATGAGAAAAGAGGTGGCGATTGTGGGGAGTGTCCCGATATGCATGGTTATGTGCTTGAAGACTCCGAGTAGAGAGTGCAGAACACAGGGAGGAACAGACATTTCTACCCATTTTGAACTGTAGGTGGTTATATCTAGGGGTAGAAGACTGAAGAAGGCCACAACATAAAGGTTTATTTTTGGCATGAAAATTTATAGAAATCATGCTTTCCTCCCTTGATACCTGTCATAAATTGCTATGGCACTGGCAATGGATAATGCTGTTTTCCAGGACACAAACTATTAGGAGAGAAACTGGTTGATTTCCTTTTTATCTTGTTTAATGTCATTGTAACAGAACTGCTGAATTCCAAAATCTTATGTTCTTCTATTCAACTTTCAGAAAACAACTTCCTATTTTTTCCAGTTGTACCCTACTTCAACTACAATCATTATTTTCATTTTTTGTTTACCCTGAAATTCATGACTGATCATTTCATAGCTTCATAGCATCACCCACAAAACCCCAGACTGCTTCATCAGTTATATAGCCTTTAAAAACCCACACCTAGAATCAATCTATTGTCTGTATTTTGCTATAGTGTTTTCATGATCACTTAATGATATTAGCCAAAAATCTCATAATCATATGAATAAATGACTCTACAAATTATGTGTTTGCTGGAAACGAATATGACTTCTGAAAGACTTTATTTTCCTTATTTAGTTTTTTATATTACTCCCATCAATGTTTCCAAAATGGATCATGGTCAGCTATGTTGGCTATTATACAAGTTCTTTTTTGATCTGGCAACAGTCAGCTAGCTCAACCTCATCTTTCAAAGCAGACTTAACATTCCAGAACTCCACTTCATAATCCAGAAATAGCAGTCTATTTGAGATTTTGCAAACACATTATATTCTATTCACACCTCTGCACATTTTTTCATATTACCCATGTCTGAAATGTTTTCATGCTGTGTCTTCTTCCATTGAGAACTCCACATCATCAATTCAAATGTAATTCTGTAATCAACTCTTCTAGGTAGCATTTGCTGAATATCTGCCAAGTTCCCAATTAAACCTGCCTTGAATGCCAATAACACTCTCTATGCATTATGTGCATACATCTATGAAAATCCTCAGAGGTAGTATTAAAATGCTATGTGGATTTTCTAAAAACAAAAAAATAAAATAAAGGATGGAAGCTGTGCTGTATTATTTTTTAAATGCATAGACCACAAAATGATAAGTGATACAAAGTGATTAAAATGAAATAAGGGAGATATCTTGTGATTATGTTGCCCTGGATTGTCATAGTTTGCTTTTCCTCTGTAGAGATCCAGGGTAGGTGAATGACTGGAAACATGACACTTAGGTTTGGATCAAAATGAAAAATCAAAGACAAGATTTATTCTCCCCATAGAAACATTAAATCAGTAGGCAAAATATTGGAAAAAAAAGTTTTTTAAGATGCTAGACCTCAGATGATTAAAAATCATCCTGCAGAGAAAGGAAAAAAATGAGGTGAGTCACATCACTGTCCCAGAATAGTACCTGATATGGTTTGCAGGTCATGGTGGAAAAAGGAAGTACCCAGAAGAAATTAGACACTGGATTTAGGAGAAAATCTAAGACTCCAGGAAGACCAAGATGACTAAGTTCAGAAAACTGAGAACTTCAGAAAAAAGAAACACACATGGAGAACTCTGAAGTTCCTCAGTGGGTTCTTCTGCATATTCAGCTGTGTACTGATAAGTATATATATGTAAGAAAATTAGTTAGGACTGCTAAAACATCCATTTTGAAAGGATTAGAGGTGAGAGTGCCCAATGTTTGCATGTGGCCAGGAGTAGTGCATGTTTCCACTAGACATGAGAAAGCCTCAAGATATTGGAAAGACCATTAAAAATGTTGACTAAATATTGAGATACAATTAGTCCTTTTCTGAAAATGAACTTATTCCTCCCTAACCAATCATAAAAAAACAAGATGCCAAAAGATACAACTTTTGCAAATAACTAAATCATTTCACAGAATAAGGGTCAAGAACATTGATAGGACACATAAATTATCAGGTGTGAAAAAAAGCAAGAAATATAAGCCATTATGGCAAGAAAATTTAACTACTGGAAACTGACAGAATTGATACAAATATTTAAATTAGAAGAAAAAGACATACAATCAACTGCATTTCAAATGTTCAAAAAGTAAGTAGAATCATGAAAGATATGTCTTTTTTTAATGCTTATTTTTGAGAGAGAGAGAGAAAGAAAGAGAGATAGCAGGGTAAGGGCAGAGAGAGAGGGGGGCAGAGGATCTGAAGCAGGCTCCGTGTTGTCAGCAGAGAGCCTGGTGCAGGACCTGAACTCAGGAACCACAACATCATGACCAGAGCTGAAGTAGGATGCTTAACCAATTGAGTCACCCAGGAGTTCTGAAAGAAAAAAGTTAATCATATATCTAGATGTGAAAATTATACTGTGTGAAATTTTTAAAAAGCACCAGGTGAGATTAACAGCGGATTAGACATCAGAGAAGAAATTATTAGTGGATTTAAAGTGAAAAATAGAAACTATAAAAACTGAAACAGTAAAAAGTAACCAAAAAAAAAAAAAAAAAGGAAGGCAGGAATATCGCTGAGTTGTAGGACAACTTTAAGAAGTTCAATGTAATTGAAGTTTAAGTTTAAATTCCTGAAAGAGAAAAGGGATGGTGGATGACAGTAAAAATATCTGGAAAATCATGGGCCAGATGTTTCTACACTTGGTGAGAACTGTAAACCTACATATTTAAAGTGTTAATTAAACTTTAATAAAAGAAATGTGAAGAAAACTATACTAAAGCACATTCTAAGTAACTTGCTCCAAACCAGTGATAAAGAAAACAAATGTTAAAAGCAACCAGGGAAACAAAGATTTGTTTTATGTAGATGAACAGACAGAAGGTTGAGGGAAGGATTATTTGTTGGAATTACACAGGTGAAAGGGCAGAAGTATAACACCTTTAAAAGACTAAACAATTGCAATTATTTTTGAGGATTTCAATATATCCCCAATAACTGATAGAGCAGATAAACCGAGAATCAGTAATGTCATACAAGAATCCAGTAACACTTCCATCGTTGACTACTTATGGAGCAACCTACCCAACAAGAGAAGAGTATACTTTTTTTTCAAGCAGATATGGAACATTTACCAAGACAGAAGACAATCAGGACTCAAACAGTCTCAACAAATATAAAATGATTGCAGTCATACAAATATGGCCTCTGCCTACAGGAGAATTTTCTTAGAAACCAATAACATTTTGGCTAAATACAAAAATGTATGACAACTAAAGAGTACACCTGTAGGTTACCTAAAAATGAAAGTATTTTAAAGCTGAATGAAAATAAAAACACATCAACTAAAATTTTTGAGGATACAGCTAAGACAATACTTATGAATTTCATGGTACCAAACACCTATAAGATTAGCCTATAATTTATGACCTCAGTTTCTATGTTAAAAAGAAAATAAAGTAAATCTGGAATAATATATAAAATAAACTAACAAAATAAAATAATAAAGATAATGGCATAAATCACTGACATAGAAAAAATAGAGAAAATAAATGATGTCAAATATGGTATCTTGAAAATATTAATAATGGTTATCTTCTAATCAGATTAATCTGGGAGAAAGAGTTTATTTAGGTGCCAATAACAGGAAAGAAAGAAGGGTCACTGGAGTTTCTACAGGTATAACAGAGTATTAAGATCATTTAAAAATATCTTTATGCCAATAAATTCAACAACTTACATGAAATAGACAAATTCCTTAAAAGAAACATAGTATCAAATTCCAAAGAATTACAAAAGAAGAAATTGATAATCTTATAACCAACTGATATATTTGACTTAAACTTTCCCATAATGGAAACCCCAGTCTCAGATGGCTATATTTATGGCAACTACCAAATTTTCAGGAATAAATTATATCAGTTCATCAACATATCTTCCAGAAAATTGAAAAGATGACAATATTTTACAACTCACACCATGAAGCAACTAAATTACAAGGAAAAAATTCCACAGACCAGTATGTCTTACAATGCAAAAATATCAAAATAATTTTAGCAAATAAGCATCAACAATATATACAAATTATTTTATATTATGGCCACTTAAGGTTATGTTAGAAATGCAAGTTTAGTTCAGCTTTCAAAAATCAATCAATGCAGTCCATCATATCTTCAACTTTAGGAAGGGAAAATTAAGACATCTATGTTGGAAAGGAAGTAAAACTGATTTTATTTGTAAAAAAAGAATTTCATGAATTATTTGTATATAGAATATAAAAATTAATCTCAAAACTCAATAGTCAGAAAAAAAGAAAATGGAAACATATTTGAATAGATTCTTTGCCAAAGATGCAAATACATGCATGAAAAGAAATCCATCACTATTAATAATCAGGAAAATGCAAATTAAAATCTCCTTGAGATGATATTGCTTATTTATTCGAATGGCTTAAATTAAAACGACTGACCGTACTACATATTGTAGAGGATGTGCAGGAACTGAACTCGAACTTGAGTTCAAGTCTTCAAGTTTTAAATAAGCCACATGTGGGCCCTATTTTACTCTTCTGCAAAATATAATCAGTTACATTTTCTCCATGGGGATATTTTGAAAATACACAATATCATATGATTAAAACACCTGACAGGGAGAATGATATACAGTTTTTTGTTTTGTTTTGTTTTGTTCTCTGTAAGTAAGCACTATTGTCCCACTCTACCCACACAGTCTATTATCCAAATATCAGCACACCTGTCAGCTTTCTTTGGGGTTTATTTTCCGTGCCATTCAGTAGAACAAAATAAAAGACTGGTTAAAATAAATATTAGAAAAAGCTAACACAGAATTTTGTGTACTAGATATACAACAAAACATGGGTATAAATTAAATGTAATGAAAATGTAATAGTAAAAACTTAAATTGCTTAGTAGTAATTATGTATAATTTCCCATAATAAATACTTTCTTCCATTGTTTCATTTATTTTTCCCAAGGACGCTATATTATTAGTTGTATAATTATCCATATTTGATGATGAGGACACTGTGGCTCAAAGAGATTAAGTATAGGATCACATACAGATGATCTGAAAGACCAGGTCTTTAACAATTGCACAAATATTCTAAATACCTGATTAGAGAGGCCAGGTAAAATAAATTATAGTAAATTCATAAAATGGAATACAAAGTAGGCATTGAAATTCTAATAATAGCGGTAATGATTCTTTACTGATTACCTGCCACTTGAAAGTGTTTTATGCTAAGTTTAGTTTTATAACCATTCTTGTGATAATCATCAGTGGATTCACAGGAAATAGATATTAAGTACTAGGTTTTAAGTAATAAATTCAGCACACAACCAAGGCATATGGAATGAATTAATCATTCCGTAGTGAAAATGAATGTTTGCTTATGGGTATAATTTTCTTAAAATATTGGCCAAAATATACCATTGTTTCTAAGTAGTGGAATTATAATTTATGTCTTGTGACTTCTATTGAACTGGTTGTGATGATCATGTATAACATCTTAAAGTTATATATGAGACAGTATAAACTATTTATATTTTGGAAAAATAATGTTCCTATAAACATGGTTATACTTTTACTACATAGTCCACTCAGCATTGTGTCTGGCACACTGTAGATACTCAATAAATATTGTATGAATGAAAAATATAGCGCCATAGTGGGTTAACACTTTTCCCATTATGGTGTTGAATAATAGAACTGAAAAATTCAAAATTTGTATAGAAAACATATAAGAACATGAGAAATGGTTCAGTTCTATTAGTAAATGTGCTTGCTCTGCATGTTATTTAAAAGTGATATGTAGGGGCGCCTGGGTGGCTCAGTCGGTTGGGCGTCCGACTTCGGCTCAGGTCATGATCTCGCGGTCCGTGAGTTCGAGCCCCGCGTCGGGCTCTGTGCTGACAGCTCAGAGCCTGGAGCCTGTTTCAGATTCTGTGTCTCCCTCGCTCTCTGACCTTCCCCCATTCATGCTCTGTCTCTCTCTGTCTCAAAAAAAATGAATAAACGTTAAAAAAAATTAAAAAAAATAAAAGTGATATGTAAACTATATCACAATGAAGCTTTTCAAAGTAGACAAAGCTCTAGACTCAGACATAGATACTATTGAACTTTTGAGAGACCTTCTCATATGCTTTGTTGTTAAAAGGAAAAATCTAAGGTTTGTGTGTGTGTGTGTGTGTGTGTGTGTGTGTGGTTTTCTTCTGATCAGTAAAGCTCAATCCCACCTCAGTTCTTATTTCCTGGCTCAGTATTTAAATCAAATTCTAAATGTATGACAAATGAGAAGAGTAGGAGTTTATGATAATTTGTAGATCTATCCTAAGGATTTCTTTTCTTGTAGCAGATATGGAGACTCACTAACTAAAGTAAAATCACATAATTAAAGTGAAAGAACAACAAAACAAAGCAAAAACTTATTAAAATGGTCCTGGGTGACTCAGAGAAATGAGTTAGTAGAAAAATCAACCAGGAATTTAGGAAGATGAAAATCAGGAGAGTGCCCAAAATTTCAATTGCAGAAGTAATTTTGAAAAAAGTTCAGAGTGCTATACAATAAATTTGATTCAAGAAAATTTAGTGAAAGAGCTAAATAAAGAGGTAGAAGAGTATAAAATAACAATAATAAACAAAAATAAATGCAATCCTTGATAAAGGCAAACCCAGTAACATTCATTATATGATGACAAAGCAGTAGTTGATGTAAGTGACTTCCATCCTCCCCTACATATATGATCTTCTTCTTTGCTCAGCATCTCCGTAGCACAGGATTCTTTGACAAATGAAACAATTCAAACTTTCAGTCAAGAAAAGAATATCCCTTTGGTATAAATTCTTGCATTGACATCTTGCTGGTTATTTTCCACTAACATGAAGTAAGAACCATAACTATATAGAAAATATCCCAAGAAATTATCTAATTTATATCCAAATACCTCTTGTTTTGACATCTTTGTGATCTTCTGGTGAAGGATTTATTAGAAATCTCTGATTATCTAGCCAGAAAGTTATGTATTGGATAACTTTGCTTCATGAAAAATAACTACATAACTTCATGCTCTGTGTGTAAGTACTGACATAGTTTATCTATCTATCTATCTATCTATCCATCTGTCTTTATAGTAAGTCAAATTCTGTCAACCATGCAAATTTTTTTGTTTTCCTTTTTCACCCCTGACCTCGATGTTCCATCACTAAGTAAGGCTGAAAAAATATGACAGGAGACCTTAAGAGGTTGACTTGAAGCTGAAGGTGTCCCATCACACAAAACCTTTATAAAATCTGGATGATAATGCTTTTGTCTCCTGGTTTTGTTTTGTTTTGTTTTTAAAACTTCCAGGATCCTGGTAGTAAATTCTACACAGGAACAAAAATGAGAGTTTAAGAAATACAACCGGGGGCGCCTGGGTGGCTTAGTCGGCTGAGCGTCTGACTTCAGCTCAGGGCATGATCTCACGGTTCGTGGGTTCGAGCCCCGCATCAGACTCTGTGCTGACAGCTCAGAGCCTGGAGCCTGCTTCGGATTCTGTGTCTCCCTCTCTCTCTGCCCCTCCCCTGCTCATGCTTTGCCTCTGTATCTGAAAAGTAATAAATGTAAAAAAAAATTAAAAAAAAAAAGAAATACAATCAGAAGCCATATGATTACAGGAGACAGTTTGGATGTGAAAACAATATACACATGTAATTTCTGGTGTCTTTAGTGATTATTTAGGCTTCATACTATTGACTAGAAATCTCTCAAGATGCATAAGTAACTATTTTAGGAATCATGAATCCCTGACCATGGAACAACTAGTCTCTTTTAACTTAGCTACTAATCATAAACTGCGTGTTATCCGATGCGTGCACAGCAGCAATCCACCTTTAAATAGAAATGGTATATACAAATTGGGCCCAAAAAGGTTTGAAAAGATGCAAATAAATTACATGAGCAGGTGGCTCAGACTCCCATAGTACCTACTCCTGCTGTTCTGCCAGATCTCCCTTACAACACTGGTATGACCTCATGGGGTGTCCACTATGACTATTAACGGAAGAAGGGAAAAATGCGGGCTTGGTTTGCAGCGAAGTCCATATCTGGAAATGGCATTATCCAGAAGTGAATGCCTGCTGAAAAATAGTCCTATGCTGGGTCTATTATGAAAAATAATGTTGAAAATAAAATGTCAAAACTTTAAGCAAAATACATGGTTTGCACTTTGTTAGGAAGGAAACCTGGGCAGGGCCAGAGGTCTTGGGCAATGATTCATGGACAGTGCTAATGGGTTGACTGGCTAGTTAGGCTCTTAAGAAGTCAAGATTAAAATATCAATGACCAGGCAATCTGAAGAAGAGTCATTTGGATATACATCTCAGAATACACACAAAATATGACTTTTTTTTTCCCATAGAGATTCCCATTTGAGGACATTCTCTGCCCAAATGTATCAAGTAATCAGGTCGATAAGACATACCGTCCTGTGAGTGTCATCTTTATTTAGTTACCCATATTGTTCAATAGGCACTGGTTCAACATGGCCACAGTGGCACAACTGGAAAGCTTGGATGAACTCAACAAGATGCAATCAACATAGTCTTATCTGCCACTGCAGCACAGTAAGCAACTGCATATTTATCTTGTTTATCAGAATCACTCACCCCAGCTAGTAATAACCTCATTTGTAAGCTTTCAGATTGACTCGAACAACTTGAATAACCATTTTTTGTGGGGCTCAGTCAATTTGAGGGAACCCTAGCTTTGCTCACTGGGCTGTTATTTTTTGGGAAAACATTCTATACACCCAGTCTCAAAAATTATGGTAATGGAAGCAAAAATTCGGAAATAATATGGGTTTGTGCTGATCAAGGAAAAGCTTGCTGCCTCTGCTTTGAATCCAGCCTGTCCACAGCAGAAACCAATGTGAAGCCCCTGCCTACCTGGGGGTTGATTATTATTTTTTTTTAATGCAAGAGGCTGTAATCTGTCCTCAAAGGGGTATTTACATAATCCGAATAAACATGTGCCTCCTCACAACACTTTTTGCCAGCACCACAAACTATGAATTAGAGGTGCCAATTGAATCAACATCAGCCCAATGTTATGGTGCCTAGTGATAATTTTCTCTCTGTGGTAAGGTTCCCTTCAACTGAAGAAAGGGAATGAATAGTTGCTGAGCAGCAAAAACGGTGGGCTTTTCTTGTTTCTTCTTTACATCAACTCTTTACTCTTCAGACCCATGTAGGCTGTTTTAATGGGCATGCTTACTGTTTGGCTTCATTTTGTGTTGGACCAAAGACATACATCAGAAAAAAATAAAAATGAGAAGAAGGGTAAAACCAGGTATTTCCATGTTTCTCCCTCTGTGCTGTTTTGCTATACCATCTGCAGTACTTGTGATCCTTCTGACTATACCCCACATACCCCTCCTCCTTGGAAGCCCAAGCTTACTACATAAAAAGGCTACATTGAGATATACCAACTCTAGCCAAGTCCTGGCTTTTCCAGCCATTCCAACTCAGGTACCAGACATAGAATTTAAGCTACCTCAGACCCTCTATATCAGTACAGCCATTGAATGAATATTGCCAAGTGACTGCGTTGCTAACCTATGAATCAAAATAATTGCCTACCTGAGTTTTTCCCAAGCTCCTAACATACAAAATCAAGTGTCAAAAGTAACTACTTTTTAAAACCATTAAATTTGGCATTACTTTGCTATGCCACAATAGGTAAGTGGCTCAGATTTCGATAATTCAATAGCAGAATGGTATTGTAAAAACATGTAAACTATGTAGCATTGTTTGTAGTGGTGGTAGGCAGAAACCAACAGTGCCTGGAAGACTGTTCATGAAAAGTGGAAGCCTCAGAAAGGCCGCTGAGAGCTTGAAGAAGAGTGAAGGTGAATGCCTTTGCAGTGTGGAAAAAACAGGAATATTTTTTATGTAGTAGTGGAAATTTGGCAACACTGTTTGCTATAGTATCATGGGAAATGGAAAGCAAATCTCATGAACTCCTGTACATGACAGGAGATTTCGTGCAGGATAAGAAAATGACAATTGACTTCTGACAATAATAAAATATGAGAAGGAAAACAATGAGTAGGTACTGGTTTAGTTCCTGAGAAAAATACTAGAGGATTTATGAAAGCATGACTTTCAGGTTTTGAAAATATAACAGGTTCTTTTTTGTTTTTTTAGCATTTATTTATTTTTGAGAGAGAGAAACAGAGTGTGCGCAGGGAGGCGGGGAGAGAGAGAAGGAGATACAGAATCCAAAGCAGGCTCCAAGCTCTGAGCTGACAGCACAGAGCCAGATACAGGGTTGAACTCATGAACCATGAGATCATGACCTGAGCCGAATTTGGATGCTTAACCGACTGAGCCACCCAGGTGTCCCCCAAGATATAACATGTTATGATCCCCAATTCCTTGTAGTAAAAGATTTTCAAACTAAGGAATGGTATCAAGGTAAAGAGTAAGTCCAAGATGCTGACAAAACATGACCTGAGAGCTAAGATGTCAGGTGAGTGCCTATAAAATACATGGGCATATCTAATACGGCTTTTAAGACGGTTTTTAACATGAATTTATTTTTGAGAGAGAGAGAGAGAGAGAGAGAGAGAGAGACCGACCCAGTGTGAGCAGAGGAGGGGCAGAGAGACAGGGAGACACAGAATCTGAAGCAGGCTCCAGGCTCTGAGCTGTAACAGGGCTTGAACTCACGAACCACGAGATCATGACCTGAGCTGAAGTCTGGGACTTAACCAACTGAGCCACCCAGGCACCCCAAGACTTTTTTTTTAATTACAACAAGTGCACTCCTTAATCCTTATCTAATAGGTTCTTAATATTCTTAAGGTTATTGTAAAACAGAACCCTGACTCTCAGCCCAAGGTAAAGATGAGCTGGTCTTTAAACATGTCAAAAAAATAATAATAAAATGGATTATAATTAGGTACACAGGAAGCACAAACTATTTGTAATTATACTTGTTCAACTGAAAATACAAAATGAAAAGAGGCCTTTAGACATTCAAATGTCTGCAACCAAGAGGTAAGTTGAAAGCTACTCATTTGAAAATATGGTCACTGTTTAAACATTTATTTATTTTTGACAGAGAGAGAGAGAGAGAGAGAGAGAGAGAGAGAGAAGCATAGAGAGGGAGACAGAGGATCCAAAGCAGTCTCTGTGCTGTGAGCACAGAGCCTGATGTGCCTTGAACTCACGAACCGTGAGATCATGACCTGAGCTGAAATCAAGAGTTGGCTGCTTAACTGACTGAGCCACCCAGCACCCCAGAAAATATGGTCATTTTTAATGAAAATGTAAGGATACTTTAGTGAAAAGATACAAGAAAACAAAAAACAGATCCAATAGCCAAGTATCACTTGACTTCTATGTACCTCCATTCACTACCCATCATCCCCACTTTTTGATTGAGACTGTCTCTTGTGTTATCTCATCTCTATCTAAAGCTTATATATTGGATCTTTGGGTTAAAAATAACCTCTCTTTTTTAGTTCACAGGACTGTAGCGTAACAGAAACTCTCTTTTAGAAAATATATCCAAAGAAAGTCATTTGCACACTAATAAGACCCTGAGCTCAGCAACACTTGAGCTGATTTCATAATGGCATGAAACTTTCGGGGACTTCTGTAGGGGGTAAGTATATCCAGCATCTGGGAGGGATGCAAATTATTAGAAGCCAGAAAGAAAACCGAGATAGCTACATTCCAATGGTCTCCAGTTAACCACACCTCCTAATGTTGTTGAATTCTTGGAAACTTTTAAACTGCCATGTAAGAAGTACAAATATCCTGAAGAGATCTAATCTGTCAGAAAGCTCCAGGTAGACACACAAAGTACTATGGAGAGACACTAATTCTGTCCAGTTTCCAGGTGTCCTAGCCATTACAGCATAGGTATGAGCCATCCTGACTCCCCCATTCCAGACCAGTCTCCAGCTGAGTATATGTGTAGATGAATGCCCTAGTTGCACCTTTTAAAAAATATTGATCCACAAAATCAAGAGCAAAATACAATGTCTCCTTCAGGCTATTAAAATTTGTAGTGACGTAAACAATAATATGTTATTGGAATATACTTGGCATTAAAACAATTAAACTCTGTAATTACAATGCTAATACTATTTATATGCATTGCTCCTTTCAACTAATACACATTCTTATCACATACATTCACTGGTTGATACATTACTTGATTATTTGAGTCATTTTTTTGTTATTGTTTTTAAATCCTTGTTTTGCACTACTGATACTCATGAGCTGTTAAAAGTCTTTTTTATAAGCCATACATATAACAAAATTTTTAATTTTCATCATTAAACATGAATCAAATTAATGAAGTGATAAATATCTCGTGTGGTCAGACCCAAACCGTACTTTTAGTATAAAATGTACAATTCACAATGATGGCTGTTATAACTAGTCCAATCCTAGGACAATATTCATAGGTTCAAAATCAAGTATTTTCTAGACCACTGGTCTTTCCATCCTTCTGGGAGAAGTGAGTGACAGAAGGACAGGTTAAGTAACGATGTACTTTATTTTGTACAATGTCTTTTAACAGAGCTAGAAATAGAAAGAAATCCATGTGCTACAATAGAATCTCAATCTCTGTTGAGCAAGCAATCACAGATTAAACCTGTAAAAAGTACCTGCATTACTTACACCATGACCTCATTCTTGCTCTTCAACAAAAACCTTTTCAAGAGCATTCGCAAACTGTCCCCCAAGGTCAAGATAACTAATTAATCTCCATTTTAATTATGATTTATGTCAATTTTGTGTTCATTATAATGTCAATAACATAGGACAGATCACCATTGCTACAGCAACCAGGAATGCTGTGGATGTGACTTCCAGTCTTCCCTAATAAGGCAATTGCTTTGGATTATCTCAATATAATGCACAAATAAATATAATATATACCACAACCCTACCTATGTATTACATTATTTTCTGGTTATTCCCCCAAATTAGGAGTTCATAATTCCACCCTTACTTTTAAATTAGGGAGATAGATATGTATATAAATGCATGTTTATATTTTTATTTATGTATTTTTAAGTTATATATATGTAATTATATATACCTAAGTTTTATAGATGTATGTAATTATATATATGTAATTATATATGTATACACACATATATATATATATATATATATCCATTCTAATAAAAGACTGTAATTTGCCCTTCATGTCAAAACATTTATTTTGTAATTGTTCCCCATGGATTGGCAGATGAAATATGTATTAATTCAAGAAAACTATTAATTATTTATTCATACATAAAAATGTGTTAACTTGTACATTAAAATATGCACCTTTTATTCAAAAACAATATGAGAGATAACTGCTCAGGATTAAGTTTCTTGCAACACAAAAATTAAAAGTACACAATTCATACAGAAGAAAAACTGGCTTAAGGTGCATGTTCAAAATTGGCTTTTCGTTTCATGCTGGGATGAAAGCCGAGCTTTGGAAAATAACTGATGCTGCAACTGATATGATGATCCTGCATCTTCTCATCCTTCATAATATTAAGTAGATCAGTGATAAAGAACAAAAACTGTTTTTATGAAAAATGGTGGCCTGTGTATATCATATTTTATAATAAAAATATTAAAGTGCTCCGCTTTACTGTGATGATTTGGTAACTGTTGTAAGTTAAAACAATTTTGTTGTAATGTTCTTCTCTAGCACAAAATTAAAAATGTACATATTGTAAATACATTTACCAATTCTTATAATAAGTAAATTTATCTGCCAAATTCTTGTTATTTATTTAAATCCAATTACACATTTAGTTTATAATTGCAATTCATACCATTCAAAGTATTATAATTTTTCCAAGGTCATAATATAGTTAAGTCTTAGAAACTTGGCCTTAAAAAAATTTTTATTTTGATGATGTATGCAAAAATACAAGCAATTCACTGAATGAAACTGATAAAACTCTAAAATGAAATTTCTATAGCTCTATATAAAATATTGAAATTCTTTTATATGAAAACATAATACAATTCAGGCATTGGTTTTACAAAGTTTATTTAAAATTCTCTAGACAGAAAAAATTTGTATAGTTCCATTCTTCTGTAGGTATAAAATACTAGCTGAAACCCTATTGTGTATATTTATACATACTTTATCTGAATAAATCATGAAAATACAAGAGAGCATGCATATGTTTGGTGGTTCAGAATATTTTATTTTTTTTTCAACGTTTATTTATTTTTGGGACAGAGAGAGACAGAGCATGAACGGGGGAGGGGCAGAGAGAGAGGGAGACACAGAATCAGAAACAGGCTCCAGGCTCTGAGCAGTCAGCACAGAGCCCGACGCGGGGCTCGAACTCACGGACCGCGAGATCGTGACCTGGCTGAAGTCGGACGCTTAACCGACTGCGCCACCCAGGCGCCCCATGGTTCAGAATATTTTAAATGGTGACCAGTATTGAAAGCTATTTCTGTGGAAGAAATTAATTAGTACTAAACTAAGCTCTGACATGTTGGGAAAAGGGAAAAAAATTAACCCAAATTGTTGCTATATGCTATGTTGTTATGTTTTGTGTGTGTGTGTGTGTGTGTGTGTGTGTGTGTGTTCAACCCCATTCACATCATTCTAGTAATCGACTGCTTGAATTTGAACTTCAGCCTCACCACTTCTTATTTGTGTGCCATATGACAATTTATATAACATATGTTTTGCACTTTTTTCATGCATAAACCGAGGGTAGTAATGATACCTATTACACAGTCGAAGTGAGAAAATATAACACACTTGGAATAGCACATTAACCTTGGGAAGTAATTATTCAGTAATGTGTAAGTAATTTTATAAATTAGGCTTGGTAGAAAAAAAACAAGGATTAATTAAAAATCAATAAAAATAAACAATCCAGTAGTGTGTTTAATTTGTATCATTTAAAATTGTTTTTCATTAACTCTTTCAACAGCCAAGTACTAATTCGCTTCTGAATTGTAATGCATTTTTTCTCAATTCTCTATTTTGGAGTCAATGTTAGCAGATCACATATCTCTGTTGCATATATGTGAGTACAAATTGAAAATGAATGACAAGCTACAATATACCTATCAAATTACACTCTAGTCGATGATAGCTTATTGGGTTTCAACACTCCTGAATCAGGTCCAGCATTAAGTATTCAAAGACTCTAAACCCCAAATTAAGATTAATTAATCAAAATTCACCATGAGAAACTATGACATTCAGATGTGCTCTCTGTTTGAGCCCAGGCTGGACAATCTGTTCATATCATATCAGTTTCTGAAACATTTTTTCCAAATCTCTGCCCTGCTGTAGTCCCACCTTTCATCAATATTTACTGGTTCTTTGAACTTAAAAAAAATTATTAATAAAAGAGTCAGATTGTAGCTAAAAAACAGCTACCAGACTAAGGAAATTGTTATACAAAAGAGTCAGTCTACACATTTGTCAATAATTTGTCAAATTCACTATTCCTTAAAACAATATAGATATGTTAATCTCTTAAAATGTACATAGCATCACTAATGGAGTCTGCGTGTTGAGCTAGTGCCATGGATAATATCGTGTGCAATTTGTTTTATGCCCAAATTAAATTTGAAAGTCTCCTCTATTAATATGTCTAGTTTGTAGTCACTATTTACATGATTTCTAATTTTACTTTGATCCTACGCAAGTTTATGACACGCGGAATGGCAGCTGTACTTCCCTGGGGAGGAATAAGACCCTAGATATGGATCACTGCTTTAGAAAAACAACAATTACATGACAATTCAGTACATTAGTGTTCCAACTGTCAACCACACAAATTCTGAAAGTATTTCTATATGAATATGGATATAGATTTCTAATGCCATTTCAATTTTATTAAATATATTTTTATATTATTTGAAACATAAAAGTTTGTTTATAACACATTACCAAAAACTCCTATGAAAAAATAACACTATTCAAATAGTTTTAAAACTGTTCAAGAAACTACATGGTATATGGACTCAGATTTTATTGAAAATTTGAATCAATAAAAAATGATACGCTGATTATGTATGTCTGATTTAAATTCTTATCTAAGAAGCAACAATTAAGGATGACTAAAATTAAGCGCCACAACTTAGAACTTTGCACAAAAATGTTGTGGCTATGAAATTCATGCTCTCAACTTGTCAATAATTTAATATTCCCTACAAACTACAAACAAGTGTCTTAACATTTTCACACTTTAAATGAAACACTAACATTTTCATTGTACTACTTGCGAAGTGGGAGTAATATTTCCTACAGAGTTTCATAGAAGCTCATAGGAATAAAACAGGAAATTTTTACTTAATGTATACTCTATATTTCAAAATCCAAATTATTACTACTTGCAATATCCAATATGGAAAAAGGTGTAAATGCCTTTGTAAATCCTGGACCTATTTTGGAATGTGGAATTCCTTTAAGTTAGAAAATAATGTAAATATTTATGCACTGCAATAGCACTTTAACAGCATAACCGATGTTAAATACATACGTTGGCTTTTGTATATTGCTAGTGAATGATCAGAAGGACTTTAGTTATGTAGAAAAAACATACTTGGATATATTTTATATGTAATATTTGAATATATACTTATGTATTATATTTGAATAATTACCAATAGTGTGCATGTATGCAAACGTGCACAGGCAGAAACTCTCCCTGACCCCACCTTTATCTCCAGCTATTACTTCATTTCTTTGCTCACCTTCACAACCAACTCTTAGAATGATTTCTCCACTTAACTGTCTCCATTTCTTCATGTCCCTGACCTATTGAATGCATTCCAATTAGGTATTCTCACCATAACACTACGACAAAATCATAAAATATTTTTCCAAATTATCAGATATATCCATTGCAAGATTTGCATTGATTCTGTATAAAAATATTTCCACTTCCATGTTGAAGCATTTTCTTTACTTGGCTTCTGAGACATCATACAGGCCACTATTTCTTGGTCACCTTTGCTACTTAACTTCAATTTCCCAATCTCAAATATGTAACTCAACTTTTCTAATCTCTTTTCCCCTCTCTATTCTGATCCCTTAAATAATCTTATAGTCATACGGCTTTATTTTATATTAAATTAGAGGCATATGGTTTTAATTAAATTATATAACAAAGATTTATCAATCCAGCAACTCCTTCATTGAACTCCAGCCTCCTACCTCAAGCTGTATTCATGGCATCTTCTCTTAATTATCAAATGTGTCTCAAACTTATCATGTCCAAAACTGCCCTTGTTTCCAACCCAAGCTCATAAAGACTGCTGCCTCCCCAGCCTGTTTTTCCCATCAACGTATATCACTCAGTTCCTTGGTCTCAAAAGCTTGGCAGCCTCAAGTCTTGTTTTCTGACACCCGCATGCAATCTACCTTCCTTCTGGCTCTACCTATTAAATATATTCAGACACTGTACTGTTCCCACTGCTTCCTCAGCTGGCGCTGCGTTCACATTTCTTTCATGCACTAAAGTAACAGCTTCCAAGTTGGTTACTGTACTCTACTATTCACTTTCCTATATTTTTCCTTGTCAGCAGCCCCTGAGCAATAGTTCTGGGGATTGGTTTTGTTTTCATTTTTTGTTGTTGTTTTGTTTTGTTTTGTTTTCCTTACGGCAGTGAGGTCGGGGGATATTGCTTTAAGCATCAGATAATCAATTGTTAGCAGGCAAAGAGCAAATTAAATCTCTTAAATCTATCAGTTTCCCACATCATCATTATCTATATTCTGGCCTTTACTATCACTCACTTAAACTATAATAGTCTCACATATGCTTGTTTGATGTCACCTTCTTGGATGGTATTTTTGAATGCCATCCTGCTTTGCTGCAAGTTCTTCCCACACTTAAGTAGTAGATGTGTTTCATGAAAATATTCTGTAAGTTTTTTGTATGTGGCATAAATCTGTTGCTCAGTCTTTGAAGAGTTTACAAGATAGATTTCAATACCCTTGATGTACCTTCTAAGTATATGATGTACCTCTGGCTGCTTCTCTAATCTCTACCCCTCACCACCTGGTCCTCATTTACCACTGCAAGTAATACTGTAGCAATTTTTAGGTCTTTATCCCTCTCCATACTAGCCATGCTATTTCATGTTTTAGTATCTTTGTAAAAATTACTTTTTCCATCTTCACAAATTCCCACCTCCGTTCTGCATCCTTTGCGCAATCCCATTGTGTTTAAAATTAAAGGCAGATGTGCCACATTTATAAGGACACCATGCCCCCAAATTCCATATAACTTTGCTGAGCTGGAGTAGATTTTATAAGCTTCTCTAATTTCAATGCATTAAGAAAATCATGTATTAAATGGAAGTATCATAAGAATAGTTACATCATGGATCATACATAATTCATATTATGTGCTTGTACAATTGCCTAGCAAATTTTTAACATGCAATGTAGGTTAATATTATTGTGTCATTGTTAATGTGTATGTTCATGTATTTATTTATATTAACTTGCAACTGTATGAGAAAGTTCCAATAATGCTTTTAAGAGAAATTCTTACAAGGAGGGAATAATTGCTACTCAGAAAAACACTTTTATAAATCAATTGAAATAAAAAAGTATCATGGATATGAAGCAATACTCCAAGGAAATAGTCAATAAAGAGATATGTAATTCCTTTTGCATTAAAAAGGAGAAGGGATTTAGAAGTGGCCTTGGGTTGTGGAAACAAAACAAAACAAAACAAAACAGAGCAGTGGATTGGCAGAGCCTCTTGGCAAACTGGCTGCAGTTCTTTTGAGAACTGAGATGTCTGAAACTCAAATTTAAACAATTTGGCTTATAGTTGTCTAAATCCCCTGTCCCACCCCAAAAATAAACTTAAGAATGTGTGGCACATGCAGGGACTGGTAGTTGATTTTGTCTTTGTTGCATGTTAATTTGGGGGAGACTTGTCTATATGAACTATATAAAAGGGCTGAGATCCAAATTTTACTCTATGCCAAATCAGAAAAAAAAAAAAAAAAAAAGACAAGTTGTAGCTTTGGAGGATATACACTCAGACAAGGGAGCAAGCATAAGGTAGTGATCACCATGAGAAACTAAGGAAGCATTCAGGCATTTGGAGAAACCTTACACAGAACGTGAATAGGGTTAATTTAAATCATATCTATATCTCAATTGTCAGGGGTCCTGGCTAAAGTCTGGAGAATGCTTACATCCACCATAATGGACTGTACAAATGTTTTCCATGTCTGTCTCCACTGTGTAATGAATGATCTGATTTTGAAGAAAGGGTCTGAGCATCTTTTTAACGATTACAGCATGTGGCACAAGTGGTCACTCACAAATATGTGCTTTGAATTCAATCCTACACATTGGCACAGTCAGGAAAAAGGATATGTCCTCAGTCTCATTACTAGTTTTCATCCATTGCTGATTCTTCTCATAAACTCATTGCTGACTTTTGATGCTGCCGAAACTTATTTATCTAGAAAAGATTGCTAATACATAAGAAGATTTGTTTGGGGTTTTATTCCCTATGTATTGATGGCATCAATTTTAAAACCGGAGACATAAAATAAAGTAATAGGGAACCTTTACCTTTACATACAATAAAGTTAAGCCTACTATAAATGTATTTTGGAAATGCAATATAGAAAAGAAAATTTCATAGGAATTGGGATATAGATTTCTTTCTAATGAACTGGTGATATATAATGAATTTTAAGCTTTCCCCTATAGATCTGTGCATGTGTATCTTCCCCTCTAAATTTAAAAAAGAATGATTATTTTTGGAATTCTCAACAGTGTGTACTATGTGGTTAGTCAAACTTACAGCTATAAAAAGACAATATTCTCTATATGTGAAACACTGTATGGTTTAGGATTTTGTAACTTTTTATTATGATTTTTATAGTATTTTCAAAGTACTCTTCCCTGTTTTACATGATTGAGGCCAATTTACAAAAATAAACATGATGTGCTATTTCTTAAACATATTTTACTATAGAAAGTAGAATATTAGTAATATAATTCCTTCTTCCAAGGCCCAATGTCATAACACTTGCAGAAGGAAAAGGTTTATAGCAGTAACTCTTTAATACTGAAAATATTTGGTCATAATGCAACCATAACTTGGGCACTATTTTTTTTATTTCCTAGTATTTAATTTTATAATTTTACTTAAAAAATTTTTTTAATGTTTACTTACTTTTGAAAGAGAGAGAGCATGAGCAGGGGAGGGGCAGAGAGAAAGGGAGACACAGAATCCCAAGCAGGCTCAAGGCTCTGAGTTGTCAGCACAGAGCCCAATGCGGGGCTTGAACCCACGAATCATGAGATCATGATCTGAGCCGAAGCCAGAATTTAACCAACTGAGCCATCCAGGCACCCCTACAAAATTTACTTTTATATTATTGAAAAATATGTAGTCACCAGGTCTTTGGATTTATCTTTCATTGAGTGATACTGTCTATTGCACATGAATCTCTTATTTAGAGAGTACTCCTATCTTCTTCTTCAACCAGTCAAGGATTAGTTATGGTCTGCTGTAAAAGTATCATTCTGGGACTTCTGTTCATGGCAATTCTTAGTTAGAGTACATTTCTATATATTCTGTATTTTTTAAGAGTGATTTTGTCTCTATTTTCCTCCATTATGTGGCTTGAATATATTCTTTTTTACATTAATCTTAACGGTGAATGGGAGGTACAAAAACATAAGATAGGGATGATTTATTGGTGTATTCATTTATATGTTGAAAATAATTTCCTTTGGAGCGCCTGGGTGGTTCAGTCGGTTAGTCATCTGACTTTGACTCAAGTCATGATCTCGCAGTTTGTGAGTTCGAGCCCCACGTCAACTCTGTGCTGATGGCTGAGCCTGGAGCCTGCTTCGGATTCTGTCTCCTCTCTCTGCCCCTCCCCACTTGTGCTCTGTCTCTCAAAAATAAATAAATGTAAAAAAAAAAAGAAAATAATTTCCTCTTAAATTTTCTCTAAAAGTGTGATTGATGTAAACTACTGTCAAATTAATGATATTGTCTTTGTGATTCACGTGCCTTACAATTAATATATTTAAATGAAGCTTATTTCTTATAATAGTTGTAGGTTTATGAAAAAATACAGCAAAGTATAGAGTTCTCAGCACAAACGTAGTTTCCTGATTTATTAACATCTTATTATTTTTGTATAATTAATGAACCAGTATTGATATATGATTATTAATTTCCTTAACTATGCCTAATGTTCTTTTCCTGTTCCAGGATCTAATACAGGATAACACATTACATTTAATTGTTATATCTCCTTAGGTGTCTCTTGGCTGTGAAAGTTTCTAGAGCTTTCCTTGTTTTTGATAACATGAAGAGTTTTGAGGAGTACGGATCAGGTATTTGCACAATATCCCTCAACTGGGATTTGTGTGATGCTCTTGGTATGATTGGGCTGGGGTTATGAATTTTTAGAGGAAGACTATAAAGATAAAGTGCCATTTTCATCACCTCATACCATCAGCATGGCTAGGCACTGTTGATGCTGAACATGATCACCTGGCTGAGGTTTTGTTTGCATTCGTCCACTGTAAAGTTTTTCTTTGTTCTTCCTTTTCATACCATGTATTTTTTTATTTTTAATTTTCTATTCAAAAATGAATTATTAGACAATTTTCTTTTTCCCTTTACCCTTTTTTATTATTAATGTATACTATTTCATACACTCATAATTTTTATTTTAAAATAGTCTCAGACTGAGAAAAGTCTACCATTTTGAAATGGAAGGGTTGAATTACTTTAATAAACCATTAACTCAGGGAATTACAGTTTTGCCTTAAAGGAATTAACATCCATACCATGAACTGAATATAAATAGCAGAAAGAAAATTATAAAAGAACTTTTCCATTGTATTCTGTAATGGCTCCATGATGATCAAATGTATCTACAAATGAATTGGTATGGAATAATTATAAGATGGTAATATTCAATTAATTTTAACGCATTTTTTAAATCTAGGGTGCCATGCAAGTTTGAATCCTTTAATGTGCTTCTCTTTGATTAGTTATATATCATTATTTTTCCTGTTTGGGAAATACATAACAACTCTGCTCTGAAGTTAATTTATGCAAATATGCACTTTGATCTTTTCTTTTAAAAATCATAAAAGTTCTTAATGTTTATGTCAGGAATATAAATGTTTTGACAAATTATGCTATACAAGATATAAAATAAGTTTATTATGGTTTAGTAGTTTTGACAGAGTATTTTTAAAAAACTTAGCTTATTTATAAATAAATACCATATTTAAGAATCGAAATAATATGTCACTTGCTTTGAAAAGTAGTATCAACTTGGTATAATTAACAATTGAGAAGGCAGTCCCATATTAACACACTTGGCAACATGCTTCTAGGATTAGATGCAACCCCTTGTAATTCAATTCCTGTGAGTTTCTAGCCTGTGATGAAGTGAAAATGTAACAATTTAATGGAGATAATAACATTTGATAAGTTAAAATATAACTAATTTTGTGAAGAAATATGATTCCTAGATGTAATAAGCAATCAAAACAAGAAAAAAGTAGGGAGAGTGAATGGAGAGTTCCAAAATCCGTGGATAATAAATAGAAATATTTACACATGAAAGTGCTTCAAGTGCTTCATGTAATTTGTTATTTGGCTTTAATAAGGTAGTAACTACAGAGGAACTGCTTATCAAATAAAGCTTTAGGAAGCTAATTACACTTACATAAAATAACCCTTTCAGTTGTGAAGTACAAATTGAGTGAAGAAATCTATCATTACATTTTTAATGATGTACTCAAGTTGAAATGTTTAGACATTTTTAGCATTTAGCAATTTTCTAAGTGTGAGTCAGCAGGTTAAAAATTAGCATACTTCTTCAATGTAGGCTAATTTAGTTATTAATATACATAATTTACTTAATGCAAGCCACTCTCTGAAACATTCAGTTTCTTAACCTTTAATGAAAATCTAATGTCTTAATAATAATATGGTATTCTCTGAACACGACAATTTAGTGAAAATATCACATAATTTAGCTTTTTGCTTTCAGCAGTCAATGAGCTTCTATCGTGTTTGAGTGTGTTTTGAAAAACCAAAAGCTCCCCTGAAACTATGAAATGATTTAAGATTTTAAATTATTTTATACAGTACTATTTCCTTCCAAGAGTACTATGTCACAGAGAAGAATGATCTTATAAATAAAAACATATTATTTTTAAAAACTATACCTATACTCAGTGCTAGTTTAATTTTTAACTGGCCTATGACTTTTTTTGTACATTCTGAATTCTCTGGTTTTTTTTTTTAATTTTTTTTATTTTAGACTTCTCTGGTAGAACATTTTAACTGTCTCACATTGGTTTTTGTTAGAAAAATGAAGCGAGGTAATTTACCTAGTGGTTACAATTAACGCCATAAACTTATAACAATCTATTTTAATTAATACTACATTAGATTCAAGTATTAAAAAACTCCGGTCTTATTTGAGATCTGAAATGGGCATATGGCAAATACTGTTGGTAAATGTTAAATGTTTTTGGTAGATCTCTATGATAATTCCAAACCAAACCTGCCGCATTAGAAGTAAAGCTTTTTTTTTTCCCCGCTGGAAAACAAAAACAAAAACAAAAACAAACAAACAAAAAACTCTTCTCTTACAAATCACCATCTCTCTATCTTTATGTTGTTATCAAAAATCATAGTTTTATATCTTATGTGCCCATTAATCTGAAGTTACAATAGTGTTTTATTCATTTATTCATATTGGGGGAAAAAAGAGATGTTAAAGCAAAATATAGTAATATTGGTAAAGGTAACTATATAGGTAGATACAAAAGGCAATTTGCCAAAATAAATTGATGACTTAATGGAAAAATTGATATCAAATGATAATAATTATCCATATTACCCATGGTTTGAGTTCTACGTGAATATGCAGATTTTAAAAAATCTAGCATGGCTTTGGGCAATTATAAAATTAGCATCTCTTGAGCAGTTTCATGTGTTAGAGATAACAACAGAAAGTATTTGGGCACAAACCATTTGATATATAATAAAAGAAGAACTTTTTAAAAATAGTTCTAAAATTTCTAGTCATTTCTTAAGAGTTTTACAATTTCCAGGTGCTATGTTTCTAAAATCTAAGCATTCCAATTGCTATTTCTTAGACCATACCCTGCCAACTCTGGCCTAGATTTTTGTGTTAGTGCCTAAATCCCTTCCTCCAAATTATTTCTCCAAGATGTCTTAACACTACCTTTAAGAAAAGCTCTCATGCTTATCTGGACTCTTAGCCACGTTTGCTTCGCTTAAAACATACGTTATATCCCTCAGGAAAAGAGACTAATGACCCCTAGGTTGGCTCAAAGGTCAGTAGAACTGCCACATCCACCAATGTCCCAGAAGGTGTTGACCCAGTAGGTGAAGTCAACACCTTCATGGCTCTAGAGGGTAGAGTCACCTACTCAGTTCCAGAAGGTTGACTGTTGCTCCTGTAGGCCAAGCTGTGTGTATGCTAGGGGCAGGAAGCAGGGTGCATCAGTGTGGTGGTAATGACATCTGATAAACCTATAAACCAGTAGATAAAATTGGGAATCGAGAAGTATTCTAAAATATCTAGTCAACTGATTTTCCACAAGGGTATCAAGACACTTCAATGTGACAAACAGTAGTCTTTTCAACAATTGGTGATTGACCAACTGAATAGCCACATGCAAAAGAATGAAGCTGAATCCTTCCCTGGTTCATACAATATAAACAAATTAACTCAAAATGGATCAGCCACCTAAACATAAGAGCTGAAGTATAAAAGAAGAAACCATAGAAATAAATCTTCATGACATTGAATTTTGAAATGGGTTCTTAGATACAAACAGTAAAACCATGAGTAACTGAAGAAATAGTAAGTTAGGCCTCATCAAAATTAAAAACTTGTGAGCACCAAAGCACATTTTTAAGAAAATACAAAACAATTTACAAAACAGAACCTATTTGCAGGTCACATGTCTGATAAGGGTCTAGTATCCAGAGTCTATAAAGAACAGCTACAATTTAAGAACAACAACAACAAAAATCCAATTTTAAAAAGGGCAAAGACAAGAATAGACATTTCTCCAAAGAAGACATACAAATAAAAATAAAGAATAAGGGCTTATAAAGATGCTCAACATCATCAATGCAAATCACAACCACAATGAAATACAACTTCACACCTATTAAGACAGATTTAAAACAAAAACAACAAAGGAAAATAAGTGTTGGCAAAGATGTGGAGAAATTGGAACACTTCGATATTGTTGGAAGAAATGTAAAATGTCACAACACTTGTGGAAAACAGTTTTGTGCCTATTCAAAGAGTTAATCACAGAATGATAGTAGAAGCCTATAATTCTACTCTTAGGCGTATATTGAAAAGAACTGAAAATAAGGACTCGGATAAGTACATGTACAAGCATGTTCATAGGTACACTATTCACAATAGCCAAAAGGCATAAACAATCCAAATGTCCATCAATGGGTAAATAAATAAGTAAATGATGGTATATGTATACGATGGAATATTTCTCAGCTACGAAAGGATGATACATAATAGGTGAATCTTGAAAACATTATGCTACATGAAAAGATCCAGGAGGCGCAGGAAGATGGCGGCGTAGGAGGACGCTGGGCTCACCGCGCGTCCTGCTGATCACTTAGATTCCACCTACACCTGCCTAAATAACCCAGAAAACCGCCAGAGGATTAGCAGAACGGAGTCACCGGACCCAAGTGCAGACGAGAGGCCCACGGAAGAGGGTAGGAAGGGCGGCGAGGCGGTGCGCGCTCCACGGACTGGCGGGAGGGAGCCGGGGCGGAGGGGCGGCTCGCCAGCCAAGCAGAGCCCCCGAGTCCGGCTTGTAAAAGCGGAGGGGCCTGACGGACTGTGTTCCGACAGCAAGCGCGACTTAGCGTCTGGGAGGTCATAAGTTAACAGCTCTGCTCGGGAAGCGGGAAGGCTGGAGGACAAAGGGAGGGTGAGCTGCGGAGCCCCCGGACGACAGAGCTCAGTTTGGCAGGGAACAAAGGCGCTCGCCAGCGCCATCTTCCCCGCCCATCCCCCAGCCAAAATCCCAAAGGGAACTGGTTCCGGCCAGGGAAATTGCTCGCTCCGCGCAAACACCCAACTCTGTGCTTCTGCGGAGCCAAACCTCCGGCAGCGGATCTGACTCCCTCCGGCTGCCACAGGGCCCCTCCTGAAGTGGATCACCTAAGGAGAAGCGAGCTAAGCCTGCCCCCCCTCCCGCCGTGCACCTTGCCTTCCCACCCCAGCTAATACGCCAGATCCCCAGCATCACAAGTCTGGCAGTATGCAAGTAGCCCAGACGGGCCACGCCACCCCACAGTGAATCCCGCCCCTAGGAGAGGGGAAGAGAAGGCACACACCAGTCTGACTGTGGCCCCAGCGGTGGGCTGGGGGCAGACATCAGGACTGACTGCGGCCCCGCCCACCAACTCCAGTTATACACCACAGCACAGGGGAAGTGCCCTGCAGGTCCTCACCACACCAGGGACTATCCAAAATGACCAAGCGGAAGAATTCCCCTCAGAAGAATCTCCAGGAAATAACAACAGCTAATGAGCTGATCAAAAAGGATTTAAATAATATAACAGAAAGTGAATTTAGAATAATAGTCATAAAATTAATCGCTGGGCTGGAAAACAGTATACAGGACAGCAGAGAATCTCTTGCTACAGAGATCAAGGGACTAAGGAACAGTCACGAGGAGCTGAAAAACGCTTTAAAGGAAATGCAAAACAAAATGCAAACCACCACAGCTCGGATGGAAGAGGCAGAGGAGAGAATAGGTGAACTAGAAGATAAAGTTATGGAAAAAGAGGAAGCTGAGAAAAAGAGAGATAAAAAAATCCAGGAGTATGAAGGGAAAATTAGAGAACTAAGTGATACACTAAAAAGAAATAATATACGCATAATTGGTATTCCAGAGGAGGAAGAGAGAGGGAAAGGTGCTGAAGGGGTACTTGAAGAAATAATAGCTGAGAACTTCCCTGAACTGGGGAAGGAAAAAGGCATTGAAATCCAAGAGGCACAGAGAACTCCCTTCAGACGTAACTTGAATCGATCTTCTGCACGACATATCATAGTGAAACTGGCAAAATACAAGGATAAAGAGAAAATTCTGAAAGCAGCAAGGGGTAAACGTGCCCTCACATATAAAGGGAGACCTATAAGACTCGTGACTGATCTCTCTTTTGAAACTTGGCAGGCCAGAAAGAATTGGCACGAGATTTTCAGGGTGCTAGACAGCAAAAATATGCAGCCGAGAATCCTTTATCCAGCAAGTCTGTCATTTAGAATAGAAGGAGAGATAAAGGTCTTCCCAAACAAACAAAAACTGAAGGAATTTGTCACCACTAAACCAGCCCTACAAGAGATCCTAAGGGGGACCCTGTGAGACAAAGTACCAGAGACATCACTACAAGCATAAAACATACAGACATCACAATGACTCTAAACCCGTATCTTTCTATAATAACACTGAATGTAAACGGATTAAATGCGCCAACCAAAAGACATAGGGTATCAGAATGGATAAAAAAACAAGACCCATCTATTTGCTGTCTACAAGAGACTCATTTTAGACCTGAGGACACCTTTAGATTCAGAGTGAGGGGATGGAGAACTATTTATCATGCTACTGGAAGCCAAAAGAAAGCTGGAGTAGCCATACTTATATCAGACAAACTAGACTTTAAATTAAAGGCTGTAACAAGAGATGAAGAAGGACATTATATAATAGTTACAGGGTCTATCCATCAGGAAGAGCTAACAATTATAAATGTCTATGCGCCGAATACCGGAGCCCCCAAGTATATAAAACAATTACTCATAAACAGAAGCAACCTTATTGATAAGAATGTGGTAATTGCAGGGGACTTTAACACCCCACTTACAGAAATGGATAGATCATCTAGACACACGGTCAATAAAGAAACAAGGGCCCTGAATGAGACACTGGATCAGATGGACTTGACAGATATATTTAGAACTCTGCATCCCAAAGCAACAGAATATACTTTCTTCTCGAGTGCACATGGAACATTCTCCAAGATAGATCATATACTGGGTCACAAAACAGCCCTTCATAAGTTTACAAGAATTGAAATTATACCATGCATACTTTCAGACCACAATGCTATGAAGCTTGAAATCAACCACAGGAAAAAGTCTGGAAAACCTCCAAAAGCGTGGAGGTTAAAGAACACCCTACTAACAAATGAGTGGGTCAACCAGGCAATTAGAGAAGAAATCAAAAAATATATGGAAACAAACGAAAATGAAAATACAACAATCCAAACGCTTTGGGACGCAGCGAAGGCAGTCCTGAGAGGAAAATACATTGCAATCCAGGCCTATCTCAAGAAACAAGAAAAATCCCAAATACAAAATCTAACAGCACACCTAAAGGAAATAGAAGCAGAACAGCAAAGGCAGCCTAAACCCAGCAGAAGAAGAGAAATAATAAAGATCAGAGCAGAAATAAACAATATAGAATCTAAAAAAACTGTAGAGCAGATCAACGAAACCAAGAGTTGGTTTTTTGAAAAAATAAACAAAATTGACAAACCTCTAGCCAGGCTTCTCAAAAAGAAAAGGGAGATGACCCAAATAGATAAAATCATGAATGAAAATGGAATTATTACAACCAATCCCTCAGAGATACAAACAATTATCAGGGAATACTATGAAAAATTATATGCCAACAAATTGGACAACCTGGAAGAAATGGACACATTCCTGAACACCCACACTCTTCCAAAACTCAATCAGGAGGAAATAGAAAGCTTGAACAGACCCATAACCAGCGAAGAAATTGAATCGGTTATCAAAAATCTCCCAACAAATAAGAGTCCAGGACCAGATGGCTTCCCAGGGGAGTTCTACCAGACATTTAAAGCAGAGATAATACCTATCCTTCTCAAGCTATTCCAAGAAATAGAAAGGGAAGGAAAACTTCCAGACTCATTCTATGAAGCCAGTATTACTTTGACTCCTAAACCAGACAGAGACCCAGTAAAAAAAGAGAACTACAGGCCAATATCCCTGATGAATATGGATGCCAAAATTCTCAATAAGATACTAGCAAATCGAATTCAACAGCATATAAAAAGAATTATTCACCATGATCAAGTGGGATTTATTCCTGGGATGCAGGGCTAGTTCAACATTCGCAAATCAATCAACGTGATACATCACATTAACAAAAAAAAAGAGAAGAACCATATGATCCTGTCAATCGATGCAGAAAAGGCCTTTGACAAAATCCAGCACCCTTTCTTAATAAAAACCCTTGAGAAAGTCGGGATAGAAGGAACATACTTAAAGATCATAAAAGCCATTTATGAAAAGCCCACAGCTAACATCATCCTCAACGGGGAAAAACTGAGAGCTTTTTCCCTGAGATCAGGAACACGACAGGGATGCCCACTCCCACCGCTGTTGTTTAACATAGTGCTGGAAGTTCTAGCATCAGCAATCAGACAACAAAAGGAAATCAAAGGCATCAAAATTGGCAAAGATGAAGTCAAGCTTTCGCTTTTTGCAGATGACATGATATTATACATGGAAAATCCAATAGACTCCACCAAAAGTCTGCTAGAACTGATACATGAATTCAGCAAAGTTGCAGGATACAAAATCAATGTCCAGAAATCAGTTGCATTCTTATACACTAACAATGAAGCAACAGAAAGACAAATAAAGAAAATGATCCCATTCACAATTGCACCAAGAAGCATAAAATACCTAGGAATAAATCTAACCAAAGATGTAAAGGATCTGTATGCTGAAAACTATAGAAAGCTTATGAAGGTAATTGAAGAAGACTTAAAGAAATGGAAAGACATTCCCTGCTCATGGATTGGAAAAATAAATATTGTCAAAATGTCAATACTACCCAAAGCTATCTACACATTCAATGCAATCCCAATCAAAATTGCACCAGCATTCTTCTCGAAATTAGAACAAGCAATCCTAAAATTCATATGGAACCACAAAAGGCCCCGAATAGCCAAAGGAATTTTGAAGAAGAAGACCAAAGCAGGAGGCATCACAATCCCAGACTTTAGCCTCTACTACAAAGCTGTCATCATCAAGACAGCATGGTATTGGCACAAAAACAGACACACAGACCAATGGAATAGAATAGAAACCCCAGAACTAGACCCACAAACGTATGGCCAACTCATCTTTGACAAAGCAGGAAAGAACATCCAATGGAAAAAAGACAGCCTCTTTAACAAATGGTGCTGGGAGAACTGGACAGCAACATGCAGAAGGTTGAAACTAGACCACTTTCTCACACCATTTACAAAAATAAACTCAAAATGGATAAAGGACCTAAATGTGAGACAGGAAACCATCAAAACCTTAGAGGAGAAAGCAGGAAAAGACCTCTCTGACCTCAGCCGTAGCAATCTCTTACTCGACACATCCCCAAAGGCAAGGGAATTAAAAGCAAAAGTGAATTACTGGGACCTTATGAAGATAAAAAGCTTCTGCACAGCAAAGGAAACAACCAACAAAACTAAAAGGCAACCAACGGAATGGGAAAAGATATTTGCAAATGACATATCGGACAAAGGGCTAGTATCTAAAATCTATAAAGAGCTCACCAAACTCCACACCCAAAAAACAAATAACCCAGTGAAGAAATGGGCAGAAAACATGAATAGACACTTCTCTAAAGAAGACATCCAGATGGCCAACAGGCACATGAAAAGATGTTCAGCGTCGCTCCTTATCAGGGAAATACAAATCAAAACCACACTCAGGTATCACCTCACGCCAGTCAGAGTGGCCAAAATGAACAAATCAGGAGACTATAGATGCCGGAGAGGATGTGGAGAAACGGGAACCCTCTTGCACTGTTGGTGGGAATGCAAATTGGTGCAGCCGCTCTGGAAAGCAGTGTGGAGGTTCCTCAGAAAATTAAAAATAGACCTACCCTATGACCCAGCAATAGCACTGCTAGGAATTTATCCAAGGGATACAGGAGTACTGATGCATAGGGGCACTTGTACCCCAATGTTCATAGCAGCACTCTCAACAATAGCCAAATTATGGAAAGAGCCTAAATGTCCATCAACTGATGAATGGATAAAGAAATTGTGGTTTATATACACGATGGAATACTATGTGGCAATGAGAAAAAATGAAATATGGCCCTTTGTAGCAACGTGGATGGAACTGGAGAGTGTAATGCTAAGTGAAATAAGCCATACAGAGAAAGACAGATACCATATGGTTTCACTCTTATGTGGATCCTGAGAAACTTAACAGGAACCCATGGGGGAGGGGAAGGAAAAAAAAAAAAAGAGGTTAGAGTGGGAGAGAGCCAAAGCATAAGAGACTGTTAAAAACTGAGAACAAACTGAGGGTTGATGGGGGGTGGGAGGGAGGGGAGGGTGGGTGATGGGTATTGAGGAGGGCACCTTTTGGGATGAGCACTGGGTGTTGTATGGAAACCAATTTGTCAATAAATTTCATAAAAAAAAAAAAAAAAAAACCAAAAAAAAAAAAAAAAAAAAAAAAAAAAAATCCAAACACAAAGTGTCTCAGGTTATGTAATTCCATATATATGACATACCAAGAATAGATAAATCCATAGAGATAGAAAGCAAATTGGTAGTTGCCAGGGGCTGGGAGGAGGGAGGAGTAAGGAGTGACGGCTTAATAGGCATGAGATTACCTTGTAAGATGATGAAAATGTTTTAGAACTTGATTTAGGTGGTAGTTGCAGAACACTCCTGATATATAAATGTTATAGAAATGTACAGTTTAAAATGGTTAATTTTATGTTCTGTGGATTTCACCCCAATAAGAAATGAAAAACTATATGCAATTTATTTGAAATTCAAATTTGATTGAATATCCTGCATTTTATCTGGCAATCTATCTATATCATATTATCTGTATCACTTATTGAAATGACATAAAAATTGGAATTTAGTGAATTATTTTTTAAAATAGCAAATAGCTTATTGTTGCCAGTTACTCTTTTCAGTCACTGGAAATAAGACAATGATTCCACTGGCACATAATAGTCATTTTTGTTTCCCAGAAATTTATGCAGCTACAAAGAGCAGAGGTTAAAGATCCCTGTGTTTACATAGAAATGATAAAAAAAAATTCCGTATAAAAGTCACTGCTCTCTTCTTGATTTTTCTATTATTTATAAATCACTATTCTTATTCCCCTCCCTGTATTCCTAGGCTTCATATCTTATTTTTATTCCCAAAGGCAGCATCAAATTAATAATATATATACTGATTGTTTTAAACTTTGGTTTTAATTTCACATGATTTTCTCTAGCCACAACACCTGTGTTTCTCATATCTATTGCTTCTTGGGGTATATAACACAATGCCATAAGACAACTCAGAGAAAGAGTGAAAGCAAGACAAACATAAGACTGAAGTATTTATTTTCCTCTTCTTTTAATTTAATAGAAGTGACCTTACTGATAGTTTCTTTTTTCTAACAGAATAAAAAAATAGCTGTGATTTTTACAATCTCTTTACAGTAGAACAAAACAGAGCCTAGAAGAAATGTCTGTGCACATAAGCTAAGCTTGAAGCACTGGGATGTTTATTAGATGGCGGGCTGGGGTTACATGACAAGCATCTTAAAATATGATTTGAAGTGAGGCTTAGTGAATTTTCCCTGCAAGATGATCCCACTAATAGGAGGGCAGCATGGATCAAGCACTCTCTGCCCACTGTGGAAGCAGGGCTAGCTGAAAGTGAGCACAGGCTTAGTGGAAACCATGGCATTCAAAGAGTGCCAACTGTGGATTTAAAACGAGAAAGAGATGAGCTCAGCAAGTCAGAGGGATCAAATCCTCTGGGTCCTTTGACTTCGGGAAGACTTCTAAAAAAATATTGTGAAAATAATTCCTGAAAGCAGTGGAGTTCAAATTTGAATTTATGGATCCTCTATAATGGGCATAATTTCAGTAAGATAACTTATTTATTTTGCATTCCTACTTCTCATAAATTCTGTAAGCTTGAGTAACTGAAGAAATAGTAAGTTAGGCCTCATCAAAATTAAAAAACTTGTGAGCACCAAAGGACACTATTTCTATTTCTTATTTCTCATAATCTCTGTAAACTTGATTTAAAAAAAAAAAAAAAAAACAACTTGATTTCAATGTCAGAAGAGTAGCCAAATGTTTGTCTTGTCCTATATTTACACACAGAAGTCATGTGTCTTTAATACAGCAATCACGGTTTCTCTTTCTCTCATGCACAATATATTTTTCAGAATACAGGTTTTTTCACTCAAACAATGAGTCTAAATTAAGAATTTAGTGTTAATACAGTAATAATCAAAAGCAAAGTAGTAAGATTCACAATATTGATTTACACAAACTTTCTGAACATTGCAATAAAATGTTCCCTATTTGGGAAATCAAGATATGCTATGTTTTCATAATAATAAAGACTGCATACGTCCTAGTTAAATTCCAGTAGATCTCATGTGGTACACAGCATTGAGTTTTTAAACAAGTAATGACCATGAGCTATTATTCCTAGGAAGGGTAAATTGCAATACCACGGCAGTACAAAACCAGGGAACATAATTCTGACATGTACACTGATCAGAAAGTAGCAAGTTCTTTCAGAGGGTACTTAACATTCCCCTCTCATTCCCATAACAACTGAAAGAATGCTGATGCTGCTTAGCAAATCCAGGCACCAAAGAAAAAGCATGAGCTAGAATCACACTAGAGAACTAGAATGATACCGATGGTTCCTGCAGGTAAAATGAATAAAAGCCACCATTTTGAAAAATGCAAAGTAGAGCACTGAAATTTTGAGTTGAAATCATTAGATTTGACTCAGTAATTAGAGTTAGCTATTTTTGTACCACATTACATGTGGTTATCCAAAGCCTGCCTCTGTTTTGGTATTAAGGCCACAATAACAAGCCAGACAAACAGAAAAAGCTGCTGCTCAGAGACTTAAACCTCATGAAACAGCTATAATACAGCAAAATAACAACAGTATGCAGAAAATACTACCATCAGCTTCAAAGGCCCTGGGGTGAAGGTCTGGTCTGTGTTTGTCTGAACAGTTTAGGATTGAGAAGGACAGAATGATGAGTCCAGAGAGACAAAAGCTGCTCTGCATGGCTAAAGCATAGGGTGTCTGTTAGGAATGGGAAAACTGGAAAGGAGATGTTGAAAATAAGAGGCCACCATGAAAAGCCTTGTATGCTGTGTAAAAGAAAATAAAAGAGGGTACCTGGGTGGTTCAATTGGTTGAGCATCCAACTCTTGATTTTGGTGGGGTCATGATCTAAGAGTTGTGGGACTGAGTTCTGCTTGGGGCTCTGTGCTTAGCATGGAGACTGCTTAGACATCTCTCTCTCTCTCTCTCTCTCTCTCCCCCCACTCACTTCCCCCCTCCCCCAGTGTGTGTGTGCACTCTTTCTGTCAAGTAAAAAAAAAATAAGAGAATAACATGGAATCATTAAAATTTTAAATCAGGAAATTGACCTGAATGAACCTGTACTACAGAAAATGTAGAAAATGGTGGAGTTGTGTGTCAACAACAACAAAACAATAACAAAAATAGTACAATGTCAGTGGAGATAGAAATGAAAATATGAGTATCATAGAATTTAGTGAGTGGTTAGGTATAGGACTAGGTAAAAGGAGAGTCAAAATGGCATCTTGGTTTCTGAATTGGTCAACTAACTGGAGGGTGATATAATTGACTGAAATAAGGTAAATGGGAGAGAAGCAGGTTTGGTTTGGGACACGCTGAGTTTGTAATGTCTGTGGTTCATACAAAGTGAATTGACTCAGGCTTGATGCTCTAAGTGTGAACTAAATTCTCAGTGAATTAAAAAGACAAAGGTTTATTGCTCATTTGTATTACACACTCATTGTGGAAGAGAGGTGTTTTCTGATTTCCAGATGCTTACTTATTCCAGTGGGATCCATTCCTTATTCAAATGTTTCATGGAAAGAGAATCAGAGGCTCCAGTGAGTTCTGTAGAGGCATGGTTTTAGAGGCACTATGATTATTTTGTCAGTGCATGGTGCTTCAGAAGAAACCAGGCCTACCATCATTGATTGCATACTTATTGGCTTCTATCCCAGTCCCATTGTCATTATATTTTTCTGCATAAGAATCAAGAACAATAGTTCTTAAGAAGGGGAGACTGCTCAAGTAATATCAATCTCAACAAAATATGTTCCACACTTAAAAACTCAACAATAAATTCACAATTTCAGCCATTTGCTTAAGAGTAAAAACTTTGAACTCTCATTGAATCACTAGAGGGTGTCCCAGACGCATCTTGTAGTTCTCAAGAATTAGAGTTAGCCCAATGTATTTAGGCCCTGGAATTCATGCTGAATTGCCAGATAAGAAGACTTCCTTATCTGTCAAGTAAGCACTTCTTTGGAGTGTTGTTCAATTCCAGTGTACCTGACTTGAGACAAGCTCAGTGCAGAGGTGCTATTACTAATGTTGAACACCCAAATGGAAACATTCAAATATTAGATATCTTTTCTTCCAGGAGTCTTCAAGATTGCTCTACAATAACCCACTTTTTAAGGCCAGCTATGCATTAACAGAGTACCATGCTTCCCAGGGAGCAGAAAAGTCTGTACTGTTTACTAACCTGAGGGGTGGACTCCAAACACTACTGAGGCATTGGTTTCCAACGTCCATCTACTGCCCAACTACTGGGCATTGGTTTCCAACGTCCATCAGGTCTCTCCTAGCAGCTGATACAAGGCAATTTGCCGATTTGCCTGGACACATCTTCTACAGCTGACCCTCTCCCCTGTGGGGTCTGAAATACTGAAAGCTGCGGGCATGTCTGAGCACCACTGACATCTATCCTTACATTGAACACAGGAGCATACAGTGAGTTCTAAACAGGGAAAGATATTCCCACACCAGGCAATAAGCTGGCACAGACTCTTTAAGTGCTCTTTATCTCTTTAAGCATTCCAGGCCCACGACCTATTTTTATGTGACTAAGCAGAGGTCAAAAGACTGTACGTCTGGAACTGTACTTCACAAACATATTCCATGTGAATACTAAGAGAGGTTTTTTAAGATACACGGAAGACCTCCAGTAGAGGAAAAATGCCTTTATATGAATCAGGATGTGATACTCCCTCACTGATCTGACAACTTAAGTAAATTCTATACCTCAGTTTTTCGTTTCTAAAACGAAACGTTTCCAAATTCATAGAGTTATTATGGAGACTAGATGTGCTAATTCATGGTAAATGCCACACTATAAGGGCTAACAAATTTATCACTATTATTATTACTATTATTAACAATGTAGTCACTTGTCTTTCAAATAAAAACTAGAAGAGCTCAAAAAGATTTCTCCTGGATCAAATCATCGGCTACAGGATGACTGGCTGTAAACACCAACGGAGTAAGTAGTTGCAAATTCTATATTTTATTATGATTATTAGTCATGAATTTATTAATATTGTATTACTAGTTTAAGTTTTTGTTTAGTTATTCACTGTACCCTTACGTTTTGGGTAAAGCATTCCCCATGCTATTATATTGTCACTTATAAATCTACCCTAATCTTCAGTCTCTGGAGCTAAAAAAGACATAAAAGCAAAAAAGAAATTTTAAATATCATCTCTGAAACTAGTTATCAGTAAACTATGCTCCATATGAGATTTGCAAACACAGTTTGAAAATGAATATGTCTGTCTATATATTTTAAATTTTCTCTGTTTTCTTCTGGAAAACTAACACAATAGTTTATAGAAAAATCTTTTATTTGGCTATGACCTATAAATTTGTTTAGATTACTTAATTTTGAAATATTCAATGATTTGATTTCAAAATTGGGAGGAAAAATCACAATAATTATGTATTGTTATTGGATATTCACAAGTATAACTTAGTACACATAGCATATTTCATTCAAATTTTAATGATTATAAAATATTGACATAAAATAATTAAAAAATTTTTTTGACATTTATTTATTTTTGAGAGACAGAGAGAGGCAGAGCATGAGCAGGGGAGGGGGAGAGAGAGAGCAAGAGATACAGAATCTGAAGCAGGTTCCAGGCTCTGAGCTGTTTATTAGCACAGAGCCCAACGCGGGGCTCGAACTCATGAACTGCAAGACCATGACCTGAGCTAAAGTCCGATGCTCTACAGACTGAGGTGTCCCGACATATAAAATAATTTTTGAAGTGATTTTGAATAGTATTCTGAATTCAAGGTGCAAGATATTTTTTTAAAAATATGCAAGTTCAGAAATGTTTGAGACCAATAAAAAATATAACATTTTATTAGATAGACAAAAATAGACATAAAATGGAAATAACTATATTTTTTGTATAGGAAACACAGAAAGGATAATCATTAAAGTTTATTTACTGTTGGAAAAGACAAAAATAAATATGGGCCAGAAAGAAGCAAAGTGTGAAGAATACCTTAGAGTGGAGTGACGTGATTTTTGAATAAGTGAGTTGCAATGCAGAAGACAGTACGAAGATGAAGTGACTCATTGTCCCATTGTACATTGAAGCATAAGTGAGTTCTATAATAATCTTCATGTACTAGAGGACAGATTAGTTATCATCCGAGGAGACCCTGAACTGTCAGGAGAAATTCAGTATAATGGTATTTTTTTTTTTAACCTTTCAAAAGCAGACACAGGTCTTTCAGTGTGGAGTGCTTATGTGGCAATCAAGTGAAGAGCAAGAGACTCCTCAAGGAATAACTACTGGGAAACTAACCCAGAATTATAAAACTTAGCTAGAAGCTTGGTGAAATTTAAACTCAAACAATAAATTACAGTTTAAAATGTTGAGCCATAAGAGAAGAAATATTGGTAGACATCATAAACTACCCAATCATTCTCATTCCTAACGACACTGATGGCCAGCATCAGAGGAAGAAGCCAAGGTCATTTGACTTCAATCTGGGAAAATCACGGGTCAACCAAAGCAGTTCATAAATGTTCATCCATCTTCCAGGGTCAGTAAATCCAGCCCCCAAGGGGGAATATATTTCATACTTAGTAAATATTTACTCAAACATGAGTATTTGTGGTGGTAGGTAAAAGCTGTAATCTTAGAGATCCTGAGATTTTAACTAAAAAAAAAAAAAAAGTTATTAGGTAATAGGTAATTTTTTTTTTCCCAGTGTAGGTATGTTTTGAAAAGTCAGATTCTACTCTAAGAAATAATGGTTTATTTTGTAAGCAATTAATGGGATATAAAAGTTTGCTGTTTTCTGTTTTATAAAATTTTAGAAAATATGCAAAATCATTTGTGCTGGGGATTTAGTTTGTTTAAAGCCTGCAAGAAAGAAAAGAGTATATGAAATTAACATGAGGCTGCTGCAAAGTGAGGTTGGAGATAAGGTTTGTTATGTAAAGACTTTAAGTTTATTTTAAGAACAATAGCATATAACAATGACTTTCTCTTCCTAGAATTTTACTCCAAATATGGAGGATGTTTGGATTGGTAGGGAGAAAAATAGGAGGCTATTTCACTAAGCAAGAAATTAGAGGCTTGGAACAGGAAATATGGAGAATTAAAAAGGGAGGGTAATTGACACACACAAAAAACATTTCAAGAAGTCAATACATCTTTGCTAAGAATGGAAATTAAGGCCACATATTTTGTTAAACACTAAGTGATTATTTTAAAGACAAAATCGAACAATATTAAACACAATCCATACATTTCCAATAAGTAATGAAACATAATGTGTACTTCAACAGAGACCTCAGGAGGAAAGATAAAAATAAGTAAATATTAAAAAAAATAAATCAATAAGGCAAATAATAAAGCAAAATAATTAAAAAAACAATGAAACTTAAGTGCAAACTAACAAGATATGCATAAATATGCATTTACAAGAAGGGACTATAATGGGAAAGCACTGAAAAACTGGAACAGCTGATCTTTACTTGTGTCCAGTTGCTTCTACATGTAAGAACTCTGTGATGACATTAGGTCTGCCATAATAATCCAGGATGATGGCATTATTTTCAGGATTAGCATTATTAATTCCATATGCAATTTTTTTGTACTTTTTTCTTAGAAAGAGAGAGAAAGAGAGAGAATTTGAAGCAGGCCCCACGCTCAGCTGGACTCAGGGGTGGATCCCATGACCCTGGGATCATGACCTGATCTGAAATCAAGAGTCAGATGCTCAACAGGCTGAGCCACCAGGAGCCCCTATGTCTGCAATATTAATTCTCCCTTTCCATGTAGCATAAAATATTCATAAATTCTAGGGAGTAGGACATGGGCATCTTTGGGTGGAGGGGGCAGTAAGTGGCGGCATTATACTGCCTAGTACAAATATTTAGGATAGGTAAAACGAATATGTTAAATATGTTTCTATTTGAGGAAAAAAAAGGTAGTGGAAATGGAGAAACTGAATGTATATATATATATATATATATATATATATATATATATACATACATATATATATATTTTAATGAACAGTTAATTGAATGAGATGAAATTAAGGATAGAGATGCAGGGCTTATTCTTGCAAAGCATATAATCTAATTCCTTAGATATCTCTTATCTATATTTAGACAGTCAGATCAAATATCAGCAATTATCCCAAATAAAACATTTTTATTTTCTAGTCAGTAATAAATAAACATTAATTATCCATCACCTAATTACATAATTAACTGTCAAATTATTTATTAGTGGATATCTACTTTTTTAAGCTAAGTACTGTGGTAAAAGATAAGTAAGTTATAAAAATTTGCTTCAAGAAATTTACTAGTTTATAGAAATCATACTACTCAGTTAAAATAAATATGTGAAATCACATAAAGAAGACATTTTAATTCTTGAAAATAACAGCCACAGCTCGAAGCCCCTAGCCTTTCATGAAAGGAAATATATGGCAGTTATTTGCCATTCTGACCATTGCAAGGCACTCACTGTAATTTCTTGTACACTGTATCTATGATAGAAAATGATGTATGTTCCAGGGAAAACCTCTTAAGCTCCACCATACACTAAATGGCATAAAGAAGGAAGGAATAGTAGACCCAATAAATGGTCCACAGAAATGTCCATGCCCTGATCCCCGATGCCTGTTACCTGGATAAAGGAATTTTACAGCCATAAAATTATCGACTTTTAATAATAGAGACAATCCTGGATTATCCAGGTGAGCTGTTTTTTTTTTTTTCTTTTTTCTTTTCTAAATTTTTTAAATGTTTATTTATTTTTGAGAGGTGGAAAGGGGAAGAGAGAGAGAAGGGGACACAGAATCCAAAACAAACTCCAGTCTCTGCGCTGTCAGCAGACAGCCTGATGCAGGGGCTCGAACCCACAACTGGGAGATCGTGACCTGAACCAAAGTGGAACACTTAACCGGCTGAGATACCTGGGGGCCTATCCAGGTGAGCTCTTCAAAGCAGAGAACTTTCAGGGCGCCTGGGTGGTTAAGTGTCTGACTCTTGTTTTTGTTTTTTTTTTTTTTTTTTTTTAAATTTTTTTTCAACGTTTATTTATTTTTGGGACAGAGAGAGACAGAGCATGAACGGGGGAGGGGCAGAGAGAGAGGGAGACACAGATGACTCTCGGTTTTTGCTCAGGTCATGATCTCAAGGTTCGTGAGATTGAGCTCCACATCAGGCTCTGCTCTGACAAAATGGAGGCTGCTTGGGATTCTCTCTCTCCCTCTCTCTCTGCCCCTCCCCCAGTCACAAGCACCCATACACGTGCACACTCTCTCCCTCTCTCTCAAAATAAATAAACTGAAAAAAATGCAGAAAACTTTCTCAGCCCGTAGGCGTAGAACATGGCAAAAAGTGAAGTCAGAAAGGTTCCCTGTGTTGAAAGGATTTGATGCATCATTGCTGAATCTGAAATAGGGATCAATGTGTAAGGACCAGAGAGAATGATTCTAGAGTTAATGGAAGCCATCAGCTGACAGACACCAAGGAAGCAGGGAGCTTATTTTTACTGCTTCAAGGAATCAGATTCTGCCAACAACCTAACTGACCTTTGAAGTAAATTTTTCCCAGAGCCTCAGCCCACCAATTCAGCCAGATAATGCCTTGATTTTTTTGGTGCTGTGAATTATCAAAAAGAAAAATTAATCAGGCTAAACTGGACTTCTGACCGACAGAACTATAAAAAAAAACCAACAACAGTAAATCTGTATTATTTTAAACTTCCAAGGTCTAAGGAATAACATCAATCTTAAAATAAAAATAAATTGAAATAAAATACATAAATGGAAACATACTTAATAGGAGTATAGCCATCAAATAGAGTAATACTCAACAATAAAAAGGAACCATCTGCTGATGCAGACAACAGAAATAGTTAATCTTAACAGTGTTATGCTTGAGTGAAAGAGGCTGAAACAAAAGTGCATACTGTGTAATTCCATTTATAAGAAATTCTAGAATGTGCACAATTTACACCTGCGGTTGATAAAAAGTCATTCATAGGTTGCCAGGGTTGGGGAAGGGAGTGAGTTTGACTGCAAATGGGTGTAAGGAAATACTTTGAGATGGTAAAAATATTCCAAATCTCGACTGTGGTTCTCGTGTTATGGGTGAATCAATACTTTCAACTCCTCAATCTGTACAACTAAAATATGTATGCTATAGTTCATGCACATTATATTTAGGTGTTTCTCTATTTTTGTTATTTCACTCTCCAAATCCCTCTCCACATGGCAAAAATAAAGTAATATAAATTAAACCATCTTAATTCATGCTTTAAAAGTATTCAGTGCCTTGTCTCAATCCTTTTAAAAAATATTCTATTTTTCATCAGCTTTCTCCATACCTGCAACATTCAATAATAAACATGATTTCATTTATTTGAAATAAGTGATGTCACTTCATCACTAGGTCTCCTTTCTTAGAGAGCCAAATACATAGAAAAAATGCTTATTTTTAAAATCATCACCCTCATTCTTTGACTCCTTCCTTATATATATCATGGATTGTAATTACAACTTTATTAACCTTAAGTCCAGTGTACTTCATAGTAAGCTGAGTGAGTCAAAACACTGTTTCCACAATTTTCTTGGCAATACATGCTCAGTACCTAACACCTTACCTGCCATACACTTTTCAAAATATATTTGTTGAGTTAATCAATAAAAAGATAAATTTTTAAAAAGTATGCATTGATATAAGGAAAATACACCTATTATTTTAATTATTCTCCACTCTGCTTTGTTTTTTAAGCTATTCTCTTATTTATAACTTATCTCTGCAAAGTAATAAGCATGTTCTGGGCAAAAGTGATACCTTTGTCCTTACCACTATGTAACAAGCACCAGGCAACTAGGCTTTCAATCAATATTTAAAATAAATATATAAACAAAAAAAAACAAATACAAACAAATACAAACTGTAAGCCAAATGTAAATTTAAAAGTTGTAATTATGTTTCTTCTTCTTTACCTTTGCTTCCCCCCAACTCCCCCAAATATCTACTCTCTGATATTAATTAAATCTCTGAATTAATTAAAATATATGCAAACTGGAAACATTTCCAATTAAAATTGTAAAAAGCTTACACTTTAAGGCTAATAAAAATGGCTGAAAAATAATTTGACATAATTTGTGTCATTTGTTGGTGTAATACATTATTATACAGCATCAAATTACAATAAGTTATCAATCTGCTGGTTCAAGTGGATATAAACTTCTTTGTGGTTCATACTACTATAAACCTCTTTGTTGTTCAATGTAGAAATTAATTTTTAATCTCTAGTGACTCACCACCAAAGGAATTGTGGAATTGGAAAGTCATAAAATTAACCTAATTGTTTTAAAGAACATGACTATTTTTATACCTTAAATACTGGGGTAAGTAAACTGTTGTCTGCAGGTGTCAAGAGAATGTAACTTTTAGAAATATTTTTTAAATTATTAGAAAAAAATGAAAAAGTCAGCCTAAATTTTTATCTACTATATAGTTTTTTATTATGCTTATAACGGCTGCTTAATTTGTTGTCTTCAAGTAGTTTATATATTACATTTTCTATATTTCAGTTATAGTGTCAAATGTTCAGGATATCTTATTTGTATACATACTAAGTTTCATTAACATCCACTTTCAAGTGTAAGGTACTCATGCATTAGGTAAAGGTAATATTCCCTGAAGAATCTCAGATATTATTCAGGCAATGATAATGACTATAATGTTCTTTTGACAAGGAAATGTCATACCATAAATGTGTCATTTAGAATTCTACATTGAATAAGGTCATCACTGAGAGAATTTTTGTTTCCCTTTTTAGAAAATGACCTCATAAATGTCTTCAAGTTTCTATGTTCTGATATAAATGGCATTTCTTACTAAAACATGAACTTTTAGTAGGTCATTCATAAGCAATCCTGCAAAGTAGGGGCTCTAGACACCACTGCCATAGAGGCCAACACTTTCCCAGGAGAAAATAATCTTAACGGACAGAAGTATCAATCAGAAAAAGCTTTAAGAGTGTGCATATACTGTAGCACAATTTAGTATGATTCAGGAATTATTTTATGTGCAGAATATTTTTTTATAAAGCCAATAATAATAAAAAATAATAATAATTAGTTACCATTAGAATAAGTGATCAAATAAATAAATAAATAAATAAGTGATCCAAAGGAGAAATGGAATGTTCTCTGATAACTTACCTAAGATAGCCTTAGGGAAGATGCAACAAGTTTGTAAAGAAACTCTTCTATTATAAAGTACTATTGCAACTTGCATTTTACATATGTGAATATAAGCTATGTATGTGGAGATAAGCGATGGGATGAGTGTCTTTGTGCAAGTCATAAAGCAGTGCCTAAAAAAATTCACAGAAGTTATTGGACATACCAGACCACCTAGATTTAAATTAAATAAATGAATTATTGGAGACTTCTAACTTTAGGCATAATCTATTTACACTTTTATTAACACTTAAGTCAATATAGTGCAACTTTGATACAGTGATAACTGAACTCTGTTGTTCTGAGATTCCATCTTGAAAGCTTTATTACAAAAATTCTTAAGCTCACCTACTTACAATTTTTTACTATTAACTCCCAAGGTATAATCTGTCTATAGTAAAATGCATCCTTTTTAAGAGCACTATTTTATAATTTTTAAAAAATATGCACACTTAGGTAAACACTACTGAATTCACAGTATACAAATATTCATCACCAGTGGGGCTTCCCTCCTGCTCTGTGATTTTATGAGTCCATGTGAGGCAATTCTCCATGGGACTCATATTTCTTCATATCATGCAAGTGGGATATTGACTGTTCTTAGCTCCAGATTAAATTCTCAAAGAAGTTTTTAGAGCAAACAGTCTTGGGGGTGCCTGGCTGGCTCAGTTAGTTAAGCATATTGATTTCAGTGTCATGTGACTTTTTTTAATATGAAATTTATTGTCAAATTGGTTTCCATACAACACCCAGTGCTCATCCAACAGGTGCCCTCCTCAATGCCCGTCACCCACTTTCCCCTCCCTCCCACCCCCCATCAACCCTCAGTTTATTCTCAGTGGGTGTCATGTGACTCTTGATCTCAGCTCAGATCTTGATCTCAGGGTTGAGTTCAAGCCCTGATTGTGTTCTACATTGGGCATGAAGCCTATTTATAAAACAAAACAAAACAAAACAAAACAAAACACAGCCTTGGGGCAAAGAAAGAGTACCTCTCTCCAGAGTAAATGGCAGGCAGTTTACTGTCCAGTATAATAAAGATAATGTGTTCCACCAGGGGAAAGGACAGTCATGTATACTGCCCATTATAAAAGATTCCGGTTCCCTCTCCTGTAACACAAACAAGTGTCTACAGGTGTCATCTGACCTATCTCTTACAGCCACATGAGCATTTAGGCTCAGGAAACATGAGGCTAAAATGCTGACACTCTGCCTACCACTATGTGAGTTTGGTGAATAATAACCTGAACTTCATCTCTGATCCTGGAGACTTATTTCTTCTACCAGTATTCATGAGACTTTGGCAGGCTCAATTTTGAGCTTGTAGGTAGATAACATCTCAAATCATTCAGTTTTTGACAGTTTTGGTGATAATGACGGGATGCTGGAAGAAATATGGCTTTCCAGAAAAGCAAGTTTGAGGGCCTTATAGACCAATAGCTGGGCTTTGAGAGAAGGTCATGGGAATAGGCAGTGAACAAGTTGATCAAACTGTATACTCAACCAGGCAACACATTGTCCTTGAATTTATTGTTTTCTGATGAGCAGGAACTGGGGAGGTGGATGTGGCAGATTACTGGAAGAAGGTTCAATACAAATGTTGCAAACTATTGGGGAACCTGGTTCAGTAGGTTGAGCATCTGACTCTTGATTTATGCTCCGGTTATGATCTCACAGTTCGTGAGTTCGAGTCCCATGTCAGGCTCTCTGCTATCAGCACTTGAGCCTGCCTTGGATTCCCTATCTCCTTCTCTCTCTGCCCCTCCCCTGCTCTCTTTCTTTTTCTCTCTCTAAAATAAATAAACATTAAGATTTTTTTTTAATTTTAAAAAACTTTAAAAAATATTACAAGATGTAACCCTGGCTCTGTTCACTCTCCTTGGGGTCTGAGGTCTTTCTTAATAGTCTGGTGGTCACTCTTAGGTCCACCCCACTTTATCAACCAAGGCAAAGACTGCTCCTAAGTAAGAAGTTTCTGACCCATTTTCTTTTTTTTTTTTTTTTTTTTTAGATTTAATCTAGCAGAGTATTTTATTTTATTTTATTTTATTTTTTTTATGAAATTTATTGACAAATTGGTTTCCATACAACACCCAGTGCTCATCCCAAAAGGTGCCCTCCTCAATACCCATCACCCACCCTCCCCTCCCTCCCACCCCCCATCAACCCTCAGTTTGTTCTCAGTTTTTAACAGTCTCTTATGCTTTGGCTCTCTCCCACTCTAACCTCTTTTTTTTTTTTTTTTCCTTCCCCTCCCCCATGGGTTCCTGTTAAGTTTCTCAGGATCCACATAAGAGTGAAACCATATGGTATCTGTCTTTCTCTGTATGGTTTATTTCACTTAGCATTACACTCTCCAGTTCCATCCACGTTGCTACAAAGGGCCATATTTCATTTTTTCTCATTGCCACGTAGTATTCCATTGTGTATATAAACCACAATTTCTTTATCCATTCATCAGTTGATGGACATTTAGGCTCTTTCCATAATTTGGCTATTGTTGAGAGTGCTGCTATGAACATTGGGGTACAAGTGCCCCTATGCATCAGTACTCCTGTATCCCTTGGATAAATTCCTAGCAGTGCTATTGCTGGGTCATAGGGTAGGTCTATTTTTAATTTTCTGAGGAACCTCCACACTGCTTTCCAGAGCAGCTGCACCAATTTGCATTCCCACCAACAGTGCAAGAGGGTTCCCGTTTCTCCACATCCTCTCCAGCATCTATAGTCTCCTGATTTGTTCATTTTGGCCACTCTGACTGGCGTGAGGTGATACCTGAGTGTGGTTTTGATTTGTATTTCCCTGATAAGGAGCGACGCTGAACATCTTTTCATGTGCCTGTTGGCCATCTGGATGTCTTCTTTAGAGAAGTGTCTATTCATGTTTTCTGCCCATTTCTTCACTGGGTTATTTGTTTTTCGGGTGTGGATTTCAAATCAAATTACAGACATATACCTAAACTGCATGCAAAAGGAAGGAAGTCCGTGATTGCTGTGGGCAGAAACCAGGCCAGTTATCAGTACTTTTGATGTTTGGGAAGTGAGGAGCCAGAGTATGTAATTTGTGTTAAAGAAAAATGTAACAAGTGGGGAGTCTTACTGCTTCATCTCTCCTGGAGTTTTTCACACCAACAGTCTACCAACTGAAAGGCAAAAATGAACATCTCACTGGGATTTTTGTTTTCTTTTCTTTTTTTCTTTAGGAGTTTTTCTATGTTTTGTTGTTGTTGTTATCGTTATTAGTTTGCTTTATTTTTCAGTGAGACCTAGTCAATACAAGGGAGGTCTTGTCTTCCCGGAGATTTCCCTGAGACAAATGAACTTCTGTGGGAAAATACAGATGAAGCATTGACTAGTAACTATGTTCCTATTGCCCCAGATCAGGTTTACTATGCTGATTAAATTGACCCACTGAATAATGAGAAACTGACACAAAGACATCTAGACAAAATCTTACAGTCAGTCCCCCTGCCCTGAAACATTATGTCAGTCATTATTTTGTTATCAGGCAAGAACTTAAGAGAGATCCCTTTGGTAATGCGACTGCAAATTACCTGGATTTAGTAGCCATTAAGAAAATTTCTGCAGTGTGAATCAAGTTCATGTAAGTTAAGTTATATAAGTTATAAGACATGGGGCTTCAGCCAGAAAGGAATGTATCCATGGCTGCTATTTCACAAATACCCCCAAAACTAAAAGAGATGGTGACAGTCATGAGTATCTGAACACCTGATGAAGAGTGGATGGAGAGTCAAAAGTATTTGGAGGTTTGTTTGGTTATTACAAAGCTCCATCACAATATTTGCAACCAGAAGTGTATTTGAAAGCTTTCTTTAAGGGCATGGAGCTATGCTCTTTCTTCACTCCTGATCCCTCCTTTGCTCTTTTTCCTGATTTCAGTAGTCACCTTAAGGACAAAGATAATTAGAAGTGAGACTGAGATCCCTCTGTGCTCAAGGAAGATTAAAGATCACACAGACTGGGGTGCCTGGGTAGTTCCATCAGTTAAGCATCCAACTTCATCTCAGGTCAAGATCTCGCAGTTTGTGGGTTTTTATCCCTGTGTCAGGCTCTGTGCTGGCAGCTCAGGGCCTGGAGCCTGCTTCAGATTCAGTGTCTCCCTCTCTCTGCCCCTCCCCTGCTCATGCTGTCTTTCTCTCTCTCTCAAAAATAAACAAACATTAAAAGAAAATTATCACACAGACTTACTTGAGTATGTTGGGGAATTTCAAGGAGGGAGAGACTCAAACATATGACTCCATTGCATATGAGCACAAAAATCAGGACTATGGGAGGAAGAGGTAACTGAATTTAGCTAATAGGGCTTGTGTGGGATTCACAGTGAGGAGGGGAAATTTGGGAGAACTTGACTGTGGGGGCCTTGGGCCAATTCCATGTATTGTTTTTGTTTCTTCTACATCTTAATGTGTAGTTGGAATTTATGTCAATGTATGAATTTTCAGTCCCATAACTGTCAGAGGGAATTCTGATTGGGAAGAGTCCTATGTAAACAAATACTGGTGAGACACAAATTACTTTCCAACTTCCTCCCTGTCCCTACCCAGGTGGTAGAGCAAAATTAATATAGAACCTCATAAGAAGAAAGGAAACTCACAGGCTTGGCTGGGACTTAAAATATGTAGGGGTATAAGAGATGCCGTATGTTAATATCACAGGCCCCTAAGGTAGTGAGAAAGCCTAATAGGAGCTGGAGGATTAGAGTGGATTATCTCTTTCTGACTTAATTTGTTTCTATTATAATTCTGATTGTTCTGGACACTGTGACTATAACACTGTGACTATAACTAAACCATTAAGAACAATGGAAAGTACTTGGTTTTTTTGGACACTGCCAACATCTTTGTCACATCACAGGTAACAGAAGATGAAGATCAGTTTGCATTTACATGGCAAGATCTCCAACATAGTATTCTTGGTGGAACATAATTTAGCATGTGACCCTACAGTCTAATGTCCAAAGCACTCAAATTTAACTAACAGGGCTCACAGTTGAAAAGGGAGGTTAATATGGCTTGTGAATTGTTTCCTTTTGGCTAATTGAATGTAATGTTGTTGCTTTAACACCTCAATGTGTCTCAGACACTTACTGTTTTTGACAGTTCTCTTATCCATTTTTCTAGGTAAAGGGTACATTAAAAAGGAGTCTTAATTTAGGAATAAAAAGTGTTTTTTTTAATTAATTTCATGTATTATTGCCACTCTGTTCTTATTAGCTAACCTCTCTACATTGCTATCACCAAGTAAAGATTTTACCTCATTTCTTTCTATATTTTAATAAATAGGAAAACTTTAAAGAGGTATGAAATGAAGTCACATACGTAGCTAGAAGGGAACAGTGAGAATAAGAACTTCATATTTTCATATTTTGTGGCTTGTGGGTTTTAATCATATGTGCTGTATAATAAGTAGAATCACAGCCTCCCAAAGATCACTGCAAATCACTGGAACCTGTGAATATGTTACAGTCCCTGGCATAAGAGAATGAAAGTAGCAGATGGAATTTAGCCTGCTGTCAACTGACCTTAAAACAGGTAAAATACCCTGGATTATCCTTGTTGATCGAATGGAATAAAAAGAGTTCATAAATGTGGAGGAGGGTGGGCGAAAAATGCAATGGGGAAAAGACTTGATTGACTGGCCATTGCTGACTTTGAAGATGGAAGAGGGCACGGATATGGGCAGCTGGGAAAAAGCTGGGAAAGGGAAGAAGGCAGATCCACCTCTAGAGCCTTCCGAACGGAGCAAAACCCTGCCAACATTTTGGTTATAGCCCAGTAAAGTTTATTTTAGATGTCTGACTTTTCACAACTGTAAAATAATGTACACATGTTGTTTTAGGACACTAATTTTGCAGTATTACATTGCAGAAGCAAAAGGAAACCAATATATGCTCCTACGTGCAGGCTACAGTCTTCAAATCCAATCTATGAAGCTCAACGTCTACAAAATCATAGTAAATAAAACTTACATTTAAGAATTTTAATTAAGCTGTAGTGTGTGTATGTGTGTGTATGTGTTTATATGCATGTATTATGTGAATCATTTGAGTTGCATGTATAAAGTACTCCGGTACTCATGATTTCTGCTACAGCTGTGGAAATAGAGAGAAGTATATATAATTGTTACATACTTAGATACAGTGTTAGGATGATTAAGAGAATTTTAGATAGTCTTCCCAAGTCCTGTTATCTAACAACAATTAAAAGAAAGTGTTGTGAGAGAGTGAAGTATCAAGGATAATTCCTAAGCAACTGACTTGAACATTTGGATTGATGCAGATTCAATACAGAGACAAAGGACTAACTCTTTAATCAAAATAGCTTAAGAACTGTATAGTTTAAACTAATAGTAATTCAATATCTTATTTAAAATTGGCATGCATTGAATGTACAAAGGGTCATAAATCCATATTAGATGCTTTGGGGCTATTCCACATTTCTTTGGTTTTCCTTGATGGAAAACAAAAACATTTCACTTAAACTTGTGTTAAGTGGAGTTAACGAAGGAGATGAGATGTAGGTGAAACTCTAAAAAAATGCAGAAATCTGCTCAATTCATGAATATAAGGTATCTCTGTCCTTACTCATTTGGGTTAATATACCCTATAAGAAAAATATGCCAGAATATGTGAGGACAAATATTATGGCTTCAAATCATTAAAATCACCATTGCATGCTGACTCATTCATGAAAATATCCAAGGTATAGGGAAATGTACTGAGCTGACTAAAAGATGATCAGTTATGAAACTAATAACTAAATGAATATGAGAAACATTTTAAGTACTGCTTTCCTCATCTATAATGTGAGAAATAAGCTAGACTACCCGTAACACCCTTTAAATTCAGCCACACTTCACCAGTGGCTGTCTCATTTAGCGCCACAAAATTAAACCATGCCCTGGAATTATGTAAATCATTTCTGAAATGTCTTATATAAATGTATATAAAAGGGAGAACTAATATTAAAGGACTTCTAAAAATGATCTGATGTCATTTTCATTTTAATTAGTAAAAACAAACAAGTGAAAATTTGCTTGAAAAATATCTACTTATTCCAGTTTTCACTTGTTTCCCCTGAAGTGTTTTTCAACTATAAAATTATAATACAAATTAAGATTCATTTTCAAAGCATCCATCTTCCCTTCACACTGCCTTTCATCTGAGGATCTAAGAAAATTTCACATCTTTTCATGATTTGCCAGAGGCTCACAATGAGTCCAATCTCGACTCACTTCTGTGAAACTGTGTTCCCCTATTTGAATGAACACTTAGCTTTACTACTGTGGGGCCAAACTGCTGACTTGTTATTCTAAAAACAAAGCACTCAATTGCTCAGCAGTTACTGTCCCAACAGTTTTACTGTCCCAGCTGGTTAGGAACCTGTCTAAAGGAAAAAAAAACATTACCTTTGTAGCATGATTTTTAAAACTTCCAATAATCAAGCACAGAGTTAAATGTAAGACTGTGATCATTTCTTTATTCTTTTTCTTAGGGATCTTTTATTATTTTCCATATGTCTTTCTAATCATTATCATTTATATTGGTATCTTAATACAATCTCCAAATGTCCTTGGAGCCATTCTTCTTAATTTTTTTTTAATGTTTATTTGTGAGAAAGAGCGAGCATGAGCTGGTGAGGGTCACAGATAGAGGGTGCAGAGTATCTGAAGCGGGGTCACAGCAGAGAATCTGAAGTGGGGCTTGAACGAACCTTCGTGAGATCATGATCTGAGTCTAAGTTGGACGCTTAACCAACTGAGCCACCCAGGCGCCCTTCCTTGGGGCCATTCTTCTCTGGCCTGAGATGTTTATTAAGACTATTTCAACCTTTCTATACACAACATTCAAGTACTGGGGAAGAAAAAAAATCATAAGGTTCAACTTTTCTTTTGATTATACAATTGTACCCCAGGAAAGCACAGAGGCATATATTTGCTACTCTCTGCCTGGTTATAACATCTTCTTGTTTTTGAAACTTAACATGCTCATTAAGGTCTAGTTAGAAAACCATAGTAATTAGAATCCCCAGTACATATTAAGTACTTGACTCAGTTATTATTTATTATTACCCATGATATACAGATCATATGATGTGATTATGCTGTGATATAATAAAATATAACAAAATAATACATTAGAAATACGCATATGAATAAGATACACTTCCTATGCACAAATAGTTGATATTGTGAGGCAGGAAAGGAGAAATGGTAGTGTAATATTTTATCATACATAATCATTATCCAAGAAAAATGTTTCATTTGACAAGAATGAGAAAATAGTAAAAGAAATGGTAATGCATATATAATCATAGTCATCATAAGAGCTATATGTGTTAGAAACCATGTCACTACTTAGCATGAATTTTCTTGTCTACCCATTATAAAGGAATTCAATTAGGAATTAGAAATGTGGATTCTTTTTATTTCTGTAGTGGGAACTCAGAAAATCCAGTAAATCTGAGTCTTAATGTGGTCTAATTGGTAAAACTGGGTATCAATAATCTCACAAACTTTCATGAGAAATTGGTGATTTTGTGTGAAAGTACTTCACACCCTACAAGGTAATATAAAAATGTAAAGATCTTTAGTAGAGTTATTAACAAGAATTTACAGAATCCTCTGTTAGATGCAAATATGAACCAGGGAGCCCCAGAAGGAGGGGGAAATAAGAACGGATCATATGCTGAGGTTATGTAATGGAAAATTCTCTGCAAATGTTTAAACAGACTTTGCCAAATTTATATAAAAGATATCACGAAAATGTTTTACTCCAAAAGTCAGGAAAGTCACATTGTAAAACATGTAGAAGAGAGAATGAAGAGAAGCTGAAGCTGCAGTAAATGGGTTTCAGAGAGAAGCTGAAGAGATCAAGGGCTGCAAAAGAGGCATCTAAGAGGCTAAGGTGAGTGGGACAGGCCCCTCAGGGCCAGCTGGGCTCTCTGAGCAAGTCTGGGAACTCTGAGTGGGGAGCAGATCTCAGGATGAAAGCCTGGGGCTGAGTAAGGCAGGAAGCAGAAAGTGGCCTTCAGATACTTTGAGTGTTCATGTGTCCCAGACATCAGCCACAGACACAGTCGTTTTCAGTTGCTTTATAAACAAGATCACGCATATAGTGATATAGTGATAAAGTAGCTAATATCTATAATAACTAATATAAAAATAGCACATGTATGTGCGTGTCTTACCATGTTTCTATCAGTTACCTTGTGCCAGCTAATGAGTGCTGTATTCAGATTATCTCATTAAATCCTAATAACATGCAAATAAAGAAACTGTTATTATTACTTTCATTTTAGACAAAGGAAAAAAAAAACAACCTTGAGTAATTTGCCCAAATTGGGTATCCAATAAATTTCTATAGCCAGAATTTAACACCAGTCAGTTTGATTTCAGAAACAGCGTTCTCAAGACATACCATTTCTCTTGATAGAGTCTAGTTTTCCTTTCCTTTCTTTTTATTTTTTTTTAATAAAGGTCTCTTCTTTTTTTTTGTTTTTTGTTTTCAATGTTTATTTTTGAGAGAGACAGACACAGAGCACAAGTGTGGGAGGTGCAGAGAGGGAGACACAGAATCCGAAGTAGGCTCCAAGCTCCAAGCAGTCAGCACAGAACCCGATGTGGGACTCAAATTCACGAACCGCAAGATCATGACCCAAGCCGACACCGGGCACTTAACCGACTGAGCCACCCAGGTGCCACAGTTTTCCTTTTAATATTATTTACTTATATACTTATGATGTTGAGCTGTTTATCCCATTGCTTCACCTGGCGAGATTACACACACACACACACACACACACGTGTACACACACACACGTGTACACACACACACACACAAACATACACACATGTGCACAATGGCAATAAGATAAACCCCAGGTAGCTGCAAAAAGAAAATTGTTTAATAGACTGACAAGAATTATGCATCGCCTGAATCAATAACTTATATGCAGGGGACTAGAATTCAGGAGTGTTTTGCCTATGTCTGAATAGAAGTTATTCTTTTCCCACAAAATGTCAGTGTTATAGCACTCTTGACATTCAGTGGAAATTCCAGAGGGCAGAAGTGGCAAGTTTCAGATAAAGTGCAGGAATACATTAAGCACTGATACATCTCTTCAATCCCAACATTTTATTTAACAACAAAAAAGGCAATGATTCAAAGCGTAAATATTGAGGAATTTTTAACGAAGTAGCTGTGGTCATGTAATTGTTATTTACACTTTGGAAAAATGGAGAAAGCCTTCCAGATGGTAAAGGGTGTGAATTGTAAGGCACATTGAGTTTACAGCGTGTGGTGGAAGGAGAACAGGGGGTGAATTGCACTAGAACAGAAACTTTTCTTTCAATAACATGGGAACTAGAGTATCTCCAAGTCTTCAATCTCTCAAATCAAAAGAGATTAAAATACAACAAAATAAAAAGTGTATCTGTTGTGTAACTTATAAATCTATTTGTATTTTATATATTCTCATCAACCTTTGACATTTCTACTGATTTCTTTCTCATGTTTTTTTATTTGAGTATATGGCACACAATGTTACGTTATTTTCTGATGTACAACAAATTGTTTCAACTTCTCTATAGGCCACATTCACCACACATGTAGCTACCATCTGTGCCATACATCACTATTACAACATCGTTGACTATATTCCCTCTATAGTGCGTTTTATTCCCATGACTTATTCATTCTATTGATTTCTTGAATATTTCTTGAAAAACCCCTGCTTCCCTTCTTTCCCATCCCAATTCAGTCTTTCATTTTATTCAAGCATGCCCTGAAAGTGTGCTATTATTAAGTGGGAACCTGGGATTTAAAGCAGGGATGCCTACCTAAGTCCTTTACTCTGTCTTTATTTTTGTACATTCCCAGAAACAAAACTTCAAGCTACATATCTGAAAACATTACATATAGTAGCAGTATATCTTAGATAAATAGAATATTGTAGTTAACATTAAATTTACTTAGCAGTGGCTGACATAAATATAAGGGGGTTTATTAAACAAGTGCATTTCTCACTCAGCATATATCAACTCAAAGAAATATTAAAGGCATTGTATCTCTGTTTCGTGTGAAAGAATCTAAGTCCTTTGCCCCAAAGATAACAGGACTGCATCTCTTAGATATGAACTTTCCTTTCTTTTCATATTACAGCGTTTGCTTCAATGAATGTAACTGATCAAGAGGGACCGGACTTTCTCCTAGAAAAAATAAGTCACACATATCATTCTTATTAAATAATAAAAAAAATCACTTAAATGATTAAATTAAAATAAGGTCAGAATGCTTTTAACATAAATAGTAAAAACTAATTCTGAAATATGTGAAACCTTGATGTGAACTTATACAACGTTATTTATAACTATTATTTGGTACACATACATTTATACATTTTAAATAAAATTATTAGAGCACCCATTTATAAAATGGATTACCAGGGATCAAAGTTCTTTTTATATCAGTAAAAAATGATTACAACTAAATTTGCTACAGGAGCAGGAAGATGGTAGCTGAGTAGGAGGATGTTAGGTTTGCCTCCTCCCATGAATATAGCTAGATAATTATAAAATCACCCTAAATACCCCAGAAGTTGACCTGAAGACTGACAGAACAAACTCCACAACAAAAGGGAGAGAAGAAGCTACGTTGAAGAAGTTAGGAAGTATGCAGATGTGGTTTAGGGAGAAATGGATTGTGGCTACTGGAGAGGGGAGGAAGCTGTGGTCAAGGAGAAGGGCAAGAGGGAGGAGTACACAGGGGGAAAACAAGAAGAAAGTTTCTTCAAAGCCATTGGCTTGGAAAATGAGAGAGGCTGAATTTTGTAGCTTCTTGTACCCAGCAGGTCTTAAAGTCTGGAGTTTGGAAGGGAGTGCCTGGGGCACACAGTGGGGAGATTATTAGCTCTTCTCAGAATGTTTCCCTGCGAGGCAATGTTTATGGATACACTTCTCCAGCACCGTTTCCTGCCCCTATCCCTCAGCATAAACACAGAGCCACCTGCAGAAAGTAGAGCAGCACTGACACTGGCTGCCTCACTTGCTTATAACATGCAACACAGCCCTATGCTGAGAAAAAAAGAATTATGCAAAACAAGAATAGACTTAGGGAACTCAGTGACTCAATCAAATGTAATAACATTCACATTGTAAGAGTCTTTGAAGAAGAATAAAACAGAAAAGGAGCAGAAAATTTATTTAAAGAAAAAATATCTGAAAATTTCCCGAATCTAGGGAAGGAAACAGACATCCAGATCAAGGAGGCACAGAGAGCTCCCATCAAAATCAACAAAACCAGGCCAACATCAAGACATAGTAATTAACTTTGTAAAATATAGTTATAAAAGAAAAAGTCTTAAAAGCAGCAAGAAAAAAGAAGTCATTAACTTATAAGGGAAAACCCATGAAGCTACTAGGAAATTTTTCAACAGAAACTTAACAATGGAAGGGAGTCCAATGATACATTCAAAGTGCTGAATGGGAAAAATCTGAATCCAAGAATACTGTATCCAGCAAGGCTGTCGGGAAGAATAGGAGATATAAGGAGTTTCACAAACAGGGGCACCTGGGTGGCTCAGTCAGTTAAGTGCTTGACTTCGGCTCAGGTCATGATCTATCTCATGGTTTGTGAGTTGGAGCCTGATGTCAGGCTCTGTGATGACAGCTCAGAGCCTGGAGCCTGCTTCAGATTCTGTATCTTCCTCTGTCTCTTCCCTTCCTCCACTTGTTCTCTGTCTCTCTCTCTCTCTGTGTCTCTGTCTCTCTCTCTCAAAGATAAATAAATGTTAATTTTTTTTTAAAAAAGAGTTTCAAAAACAAACAAAAACCAAAAGAGCTCATGACTATTAAACTATCCCAGCAAAAAATATTAAAAGGGACTCTGAGTGGAAAGGATAAACCAAAAGTGACAAGACAAATGCAGGAAACACAAAATAAATAAAAATAAATAATTATGCAAAAATAAGGAACTCACACAGAAAAGAGGATGTGAAATATAATAATATATACCTAAAACACCAGGAGGAGAGGAAAATAGAATGGATTTAACTTGAATGACCATCAACTTCATACAGACTGCTATTTGCAGAAGTTATATACGAACCTAATGGTAATCATATATCAAAAACCACCAATAAACATGCAAAGAATAAAGAGCAAGAAATTCAAATATATCACTACAGCAAATCAGCAAACCGTGAAAGAGAGAAAGACAAGAATCAGAAAAAAATCTCCAGAAATTAACCACAAAACAAGTAATAAGATGGCAATAAACACATATCTATCAATAATTACTTTGAATATAAACGAATTAAACATTCCAATCAAAAGACACAGGTGTCCTAATGGATAAAAAAATAAGACCCATCTTTATGCTGCCTTTAAGAGACACACTTTAGACCTAAAGATACCTGAAGACTGGAAGGAAGGGATGGAGAAACACGTATCATGCAAGATATTAAAAGAAAGCTTGAGTAGCAATACTTTAAAAACTGCAAAGGCAAAAGACAAAGAAAGTCATAATATAATAACAAAGGGGACGGTCCAACAAGAAGGTATAACAACTGTAAATATTCATGAACCCAACTTTGAAGCACCCAAATTTATAAAACAATTAAATACAAACATAAAGGAACTAGTTGATAACACAAAAATAGTAGGATACTTTAACACCCAACTTACATCCATGGACAGATCATCTAAATAGAAAATAAACAAGAAAACAATTGCTGTAAATGACACACTGGACCACATGGACTTAAGTGAAATATTCAGAACATCTCATCCGAGAAGAGTAGAATACAATTCTTTTCAAGTGCACATGGAACATTTTCCAGAACAGAACACATATTAGGTCACAAAACAAGCTTCAACAAATACAAAGAGTTTAAAGTCATACCATGCACCCGTTTTGAACACAACATTATGAAACTAGAAGTCAACCACAAGAAAAAATCTAAAAAGACCACAAATATATGGACATTAAACAGCATACTATGAAACAGTGAATGGATCAACCAGAAAATCAAAGAAGAAATTTTAAAAATACATGAGAACTAATGAAAATGAAAACAAGATGGTCTGAAGTTTTTGGGGGAGCAGCAATTAAAAGTGGTCCTAAGATGGAAAGGCCTACCTCAAGAAGCAAGAAAAATCTCAAATAAAAAATCTAACCCTACACCTAATGGACCTAAAAATGAAACAACAAAAGAAGACTAAAGTCAGCAGAAGAAGAAGTAATAAAGACTACAGCAGAAATAAATGACATAGAAACAAAAAAAAAGAAAAAAAAAAAGAAGAAAGAAAGAAAAAGAAAAAAAAAACACTAGAACAGAAAAATAAACTTTCAGAAGCTGGTTCTTTGAAAGAAATTAATACAATTGATAAACCTCTACCCATTTATATCAAAAATTAAAGAGAAAGGACCCAAATAAATACGATCACAAATGAGAGAGAAGAAATAACAACCAGTACCAGAGAAATACAAATAAGTATGAGAACATTATAAAAAACTATATGCCAATAAATTAGATGCCTGGAAGAAATGGACAAATTCCTAGAAGCATATAAATTACAAAACCTGAAATAGAGTATGCACAGACTGATAATCAGCAAAGACGCTGGATCAGTAACCAAAATCTTCCAACAAAGAAAAAGTCCAGGGCCAGATGGCTTCACAAGCAAATTCTACCAGTTTGGGAATGCAAACTGGTGCAGCCACTCTGGAAAACAGTATGGAAGATTCTCAAAAATTTAAAAGTAGAATTATCCAATGATCCAGCAATCACACTAGTAAATATTTCCCCAAAGAATACAAAAATACTAATTCAAGGGGATACATGCACCCTGATGTTTATCACAGCATTATCGGGGCGCCTGGGTGGCTCAGTCGGTTGAGCGGCCGACTTCGGCTCAGGTCATGATCTCGCGGTCCGTGAGTTCAAGCCCCGCGTCGGGCTCTGTGCTGACAGCTCAGAGCCTGGAGCCTGTTTCAGATTCTGTGTCTCCCTCTCTCTGACCCTCCCCCGTTCATGCTCTGTCTCTCTCTGTCTCAAAAATAAATAAACGTTATCACAGCATTATCTACAGTAGCCAATTCATGGGGATAGCCCACGTGTCCACCACTGATGAATAGATAAAGAAGATGTGGTATATATGTACAATGGAATAGTACTCAGCCATAAAAAGAATGACATCTTGCCATTTACAAGGACAAGGATGGAGCTAGAGTGTATTATGCCAAGAGAAATAATTCAGAGAAAGACAAATACCATATGCTTTCACTCTTATGTGGAGTTTAAGAAACAAAACAAATGAGCAAAAGAGAAAAAAAGAGAGAAAGGCAAACCAAGAAACTGATTCTTAACTGTACAGAACAAAATGATGGTTACTAGAAGGGAGGTGGGTCGGGGGGGATGAGTTAAATAGGTGATGGAGACTAAGGAGTGCACTTGTGATGACTACCAGGTGTTGCATGTAAGTGCTGAATCACTATATTATTTACCTGAAACTAATATTATACTGTTAACTAACTGGAATTTAAATAAAAACTAAAAAAAAAAGTCCTCATCGCAAGAAAAAAAATATATAACTAAGTGTGGTAATGTATGTTGTTAATTAGACTTATGGTAATCATTCTGCAATACATTCAAATATTGAATAATTGTGTTGTACACCTGAGACTAATATACCTTTATATGTCAATTATATCTCACAATCAATCAATATGAAAGCCTGTATGCATGTAACAATTTGTGAAAAAAAGTAGGACATTATGAAAGACAATCATTTTAGATTGAAAAAAATTAACTCTTTGAAAACAATTTGCTATAAATTATCAAATGAGTATTTGCATTTAACAAACTAGATATATGTATTATGTGCATACATGCATATATTATTATTCACACATATACATTACTCACATATGTATTATTCAGGTACACACACACAGAATATCTTAGACATTCTCTCTTAGAGCTTTCGATTATTTCTGTTATAAGGATAGTGAAACTATCTTGACACTTAAGCACCAGAATAAAAGCTCTATGCTTCCTAGGAATAAAATACATATGCACAAGATGAAAAAACTATCATCTTCAGTGAGGGTATGGATTAATCACTTTCCAAAAACACAAGTTCTGAAAGAGGCAAAATTTTTCCTTTGGACACTCTTGTTTTACTTATTACATTTTATGCAATTTACTTAGGTATAATTTATAATATTTAAAATAGCACTTTTGAAAAAAAAGAAAGAAAACTGTATGTTCAATATTTATAACTTCTGCTTAAGGCCTGGCCAGAGAACTTGGCTATGTCAATGGCTTCTTCAAAATATATTATTTAAAATCACTGAGTTTCCATAATTAAGAATCTGATTCTGGAGAGTCTATTCTTAAAAGTACTGAATTAAACTAGCTGTATTCAAGCATCATAAAATTGGTAAGTGACATCTGAAACAGTATTTGAGGGAATTTGGAATTCCAAAATTTGAAATGGAGAAAATTACTTATTTATTTATTTTTGATTTTTATTTATTTTTGAGATAGAGTGTGTGGTGTGTAAGTGGGGGCAGAGAGAGAGGGAGAAATAGAATCTGAAGCAGACTCCAGGCTCCAATCTCTCAGCACAGAGCCTGGCGTAGGGCTCGAACCCAGGAACCATGAGATCATTACCTAAGCCGAAACTGGACAGTTAACACTGAGCTACCTAGGTGCCCTTGAAATGGAGAAATTTATTAAGATTCAGGTGGCTTTGATTAGCCAGACCTCCCTTTATACTAATAAGATTCAACTGAGAACTAATGAAGTGTTCTCTCTCTCTCTCTCTCTCTCTCTCTCTCTCTCTCACAATGCTCTTGCTATCTTCCTTAAAGAATCATCAGCTACCTCACCAGAGATGCTTAACTTAACTTAACTTAACTCCTCATTTAGAACCTCACCATCCTCATTCCTGCAGACCCACTCAGATAAATAAATCTCAGTCTAACAGACAACAAGTGGCCAAGCAAACTCAGAACTAAAAGTCTTATGTTCTAAAAAATTTCAATATCTGTATAATTTGTTTTAAGAAAACTAGATCGGGAACTAAATTTAGGCCATTCTTCAATTTATGAGTATGTGTAAACTTATACTCTGTTTTCAAGATATTAGCTTAAGCAAAATTAAGTCCAAATCTTTGCTACCATGGAAGCAACATCACAACATCCCTGAAGAAACCTCCAATGTAAGCCTCACTATTAAAAACATGAAGGATTCAGAAATGGCAGTTTCTATCTCTTCCCCACTTTGCCCCAACTTGGCCTGTTCTGATTATCAGATGGTCCTTAGATTCTGGCAATGAGTATTACAATCTTAATCAGATGGCATATCCAACTGTAGAAGTTCCCATAATTAGTTATGTTCTCTTTGCTGGAGAACATCAAAACAGTCCCCTGGACTCTGCTTCACAGTTGTGAGTGCCAAATGCTTTTTCAGTGAAAAGTAAAATAAGGTTAATTTTACCTAACAGTGCAGGAAGTATACGTTAATTGTTTTGTCTCAGTGCCACAACAATTCCAGCATGTGTTGTAATTTATTCACAGGGATTTTGAGAAATCATGCTGGTCCACTAAGTGGTAAAATGACGTTTGCGGAACCTGCTAGGCAGAAAGAATAAGCTACCCAGGGTGCCTCTGTCCAACGTCTTTGTCTTGCGTGGGATATATACCCATTAAATGTAGGGTCTTGCTGCCACCATGACCCACGTCTGTGGGAGGTCTAGTTGTGTAGAGTATATCAGGATGTCTCATGAAAGAATAAAAGTCAACTAAATCCACTTGTATCCTCAAAAGTAAGAAAGAGCTTGATGGTCTTTGAGCTTTGCTGGCAACATAACTATGTTCAATTCTGTAACTCCTGCTCCATTTCACTTACTCTTTAATATAAGGCTTGTTGGGTAAGATTGTAATTTAGTTCATAGATTACAGCAAGTTAGTTTGTGATGTTAATAGATACGTATGAATATTGCCTAAAGATGGATGTGGTGACCGGTAACACTTGGATTTTAACTGTTAAGGAGCTAATATGCTTCTAGTTACTTGAAGGAATGAGCTGTTATACCTGTGGGAGCATACTGTTGCTTATACATCTGTAGTGAGAAACTGTAAGTAGGAAGTTGTCTACCTACAGACGTTTCAAAGGCAAATGTTTGGCTTTACTGCTGATTACTGCATATTGGCTCACTTAGTATTGATTCCAACTAACTTTATTCAATAAATCCCTTGCAGCCTGAATTCACATGACCTTGGTTTTGCCAAGCAGAAATACAAGAGAAAGATTAAAAAGATAGAATTGAGCAATATGAATTGGCGGCCACATCTGGGGAGACTGTTTCTTGCAAAAATAGTGTTTTGTGATCTTTGGCCACCTGGGTAAAGGGACTACTATCCAGTCCCTAGTATCATGTCAGAAAGAAAGAAATAACAGTAGGAATGCCTTTCTCCTAAAGAGGACAGTGGGCTAATTCAGTGTTTCCTCCCGCTGCATTCTTACTGGATGAGAAACACACAGTTTGGTTTTCTTGCTCTCACTGAAATTTCAATAGCTGCATAATACAGCACATTAAGTTCACTAATGTCCAAATTAACTGATAGAGCTGCCTGTTATTAAGATTTCTGATTAATAAATTCACAAGTAGGCTATATTCCAGAAATGCAAGGATGGACTAGTGGTATAAATTATAATGTTGTATTTCCTTAAATTAAGCAGGTAAAGAAAAAAAAAACAAGCATTTCATCCATGCAATATGTAAAAATTAAATATGAATGAATTCCACAATTATTCAAAATGTATACACTAGATTTCTACTGCAAGTCTACATCAGAGATTAAATACTAATGGTATCATTACAGTCAGAAAAAAGACAAGAATGCTTATAATCACAACTAATATTCAGCTTCCTTTGGAGGTCCTATTCACTGCAACAAAATCACACACAAAAAATTGTAAATATACCAGTATAAAATATCACAATCTCACAATGTTGATCATTTTTCTATCTCAAACATCTAGGGAGATCAACTAAAACAATAATTAAGCTAGTTATAAACGCTGGGGAAATTGGCAAGATAAATGATAAACATAACAGAAGTAACCACTATTCTTTTATGCCAATAATAAATGATAGAACGTGTAATGAGAAAATATTTCCTATAGTCACAAGAATTTTAAATCAGTCAAATGCAGGCTGGGTGTTGGGGCTTTGATTAGGGTGTGCAAGAGCTCAGAATGCAAAGGCAAATTGCTACATGATACTCCATATGGTTTTGAGATCCCAGCCTCACATCAGCAACACACACTCATTTCACAGGAAAGCAATGGAGGAGGCTTGGACAACTCTGAAAACTAAAAACCAGGGGATGATAAAGCATGGATCCTGTTAAATCAGTAGGACTCTAGGGACAACAACAGCCTTTATCCTAATCAGCAAGATTTAACTGTTTGCCACCACATTGTAGATCTATTTACCTGTCTGTGTGGGTTTGTATCCCATTTGTGTATTTGTGTATACACAAATATATATACTTGAGGCATATTGGGGTAACTGATGAACATTCTAGTAGCCCTAGGTATTTTAAACTGTAAGTTATTAAAAATTTAAGGGAGTTTATAACTCCCTTGATTACCACTTCATTGCTTAGTAAACACATTCAAAATTGCTCAATGTTTTATCTATTAAAGCTTACCCATGTATTTGAGAATTGAAAGTTTCAATCCCAATTAATTTACCCTTCCTGAAATTCTTTCACTTGAGAACTACCAAATAGCTGTTAAAATATTTAAAATATTTTAAAATTTTAAAAAATTAAAAATATTAAAAACATTATTCGATTAAGACTCAATATAACTAAAATTAAAGTGCACTTTTTTTGTACCAACTATGAAAACAATTTGAAGCAATGATCTTATTTTGTAAATTCTGTTCACTATGTCTTAAATCACATCTATCTTCAAATTATCTTCTAAAATCTGTGGAGAGCTCTTAAAAGCTAATGAGGCCTTTGATAGAAGATGTAAGACAAGAAGATTCACTCAATTACCCTGTAATATCAACTGACAAGACCAAACTTTTCTTAATTCTTTCTTGTGCCCCTGCTTGCCTGGTTAACTCTCTCTGTGCACATAAACATACATACATGTACATGCATGTAAGCATGCATATATACACACTCATAAATACTTGGGAGTTACACTCATTGCTATTGGGGAATATATTCACCTTGTCATATTAAAAATGTACATTCAGCAAAAAATTAACAGATATCATTTATTGGACTATCATGAAGAAAAGTACAAGCACACATTATGTGTCCCAAAATAATGGAATGTAATTGAGGGTGCTGAGTTAGGTATTGCACTTGTTCTATAACCAAAACAAGAAAGAAAAAGAAGAAAAAAGAAGGAAAAATTAACTGACAAAATTTCCTCCACACCTAGGCTACAAGTTTTCAATAAATTATAATTTTGAAAGTGCTGCTTTAGGTAACATAATTGAGGATGCTTTGAAATCTAAGGAAAAAATACACTTTTCTTATATTGCTTATGGTTAATTATGGTCATGTAAAATAGAGTTTTATGATGATACAGTCTATGCATTCAATCTTGAAATTAAAAAAAAAGCACTATATAAGTCTTCTTGAGAGTTTATGCAAATAGACTATGCCAAAATATAAGGAAACAGAAAAATTCAAAGTAGGACTCTGGAATATCTTTAAGAAAATGCATCTATGTGTCAAACATCTGTCAAACAGAATGCTTTATTTACATTGCTACAAAGCATGTTATAAGAAGGGGGTGGGGGTGGGCAAAATGGGTGAAGGGAAGTGGGAGATACAGGCTTCCAGTCATGTAATAAATAAGTCATGGGAATAAAAGGCACATCATAGAGGATATAGGCAATGACATTGTAATAGTGTTCTGTGGTGATAGATGGTAGTTACACTTAGGGTGAGCATAGCATAGAGAAGTTGAAACACTGTGTCGTACACCTGAAACTAATGTAACATCAGTGTTAACCACACTCAAAAAAAAAAAAATTTAAAAAAAGAGAAGGGCAGAAGAACTACTTTTCTTCCTAAATGTATAATTTACATTCATTCTTTTGATGAGATATCTTCATTAAATATTGAATATATGCCACTGAACTAGGTATTAGGGACCCAATGAAAACCAGTCTCTGTCCCTATCCTCATAATGTATATAGTTTAGGGACAGGGGGGTTTAAGTATGCTGTTACAGTTCTTGGGTATACTTATTTGTCCTAAAGAAGAAACACACACTCATGCACACTTACACATGTACACATTTCTGCTATAACTTTGCTTTGAAAATATAATTCTTAAAATTATAATCTATGTTGTAGCACAATTAAGTACTCTGGGTGAAGAGGGATTGGAGTGCTTGTTTTTTATGCAGTTTTTGCTGTCTATATTCTAATCTGACACCAAGAGTGAGCTTCTCTCCATGCACTTATTCACTACCAGGTGTATAATCACCCCCAACAAGCAGTCTGTCTACAGACTAGTATGAGGGGCTGCCCTTCACCTTACTGCACAGAATAGTCTCATGGACACTCAAGTGTTCAAATGAAGGTTCAATTCTGCATGGACCAGAGGCGAGGCACCGAGACACTTTCTTTCTACTCTCCCCCAAATTTAGGAGAGAAAGATTTATCTCTTTCTAACTTTAGATCTATTTTTTTTCAAGCAATTCAATAGACAGAAGATAAATTTTCCAACAAATGGTTCTGAAGCAATAGGACATTCACAGGGGGAAAAAAAAGAACCTCAATCTAAGTCCCATGTGTTACATAAAATAGTTTAAAATGCATTACCCACAATAATGAAAACTTAAAACAATGTTTCTGTAATTAAGAGAAAAAACTGGATCTTAGTCTAGGCAAATAAGTCTTCAAATTGATACCAAAAGTACATTTAAGGAAATTTTGAGAAGTTAGACCTTATTTTTTAAAAAATGTTCTGTGAAGAAACCTTTTATGAGGATAAAAAGGAAAGCTACTGACTGCGAAAAAATACTTACAAACGATGTATCTGAAGAAGACTTCAATAAATATATAAAAAGTTCTCCACACTCATCAGTAAAGAAAAAAAAACAATTCAATTAGAAATTAGGAAAGTCAGAACAGAAGAACATAAGGGAAGGGAAGCAAAAATAATATAAAAACAGGGAAGGGGACAAAACAGAAGAGACTCATAAAATGGAGAACAAACAGAGGGTTACTGGAGGGGTTGTGGGAGGGGGATGGGCTGAATGGGTAAGGGGCATTAAGGAATCTACTCCTGAAATCATTGTTGCACTATATGCTAACTAATCTGGATGTAAATTGAAAGAAAGAAAGAAAGAAAGAAAGAAAGAAAGAAAGAAAGAAAGAAAGAAAGAAAAAGAAAGAAAGAAAAAAAAAATTAGGAAAGTCAGGAGCAGACATTTCTCCAAAAGAGACAGCACTGAGATGCTGGGTGTCAGAGGAGTCGATTAAAGTAAAGACCAAAGTGAAAGTGTTCTTTCTGATGGTATAAGCAAGAAGCTAAAACCAGAGGACTCATTGATTCACCTTGTTCCATTTTTGTTCATGGAGTGGTGCACAGGTTGAGGGTCAGTTGGTCAGTGAAAACATAGGAGCTTTTTCACTTTCAGGGGAACCTAGGACTTAGGGGCACAGCAGTTTTGTGGACCTTGGAGTTGCAGGAACAGTAGAGAGAATGTGGCAGGAGTGGAAAAAATACTGTCTGCTAAGTCAGAGCAGGGCAACATGTCATCAAGGTTTCCCCCATCCCTCCATTAGGAAACTTCAGTTGAGGTGCCTGAAGAAGACCTATGCCTCAGGCCTCAGATAAAGAGACCTAGGAATGGGCGAGAAATACAAATACATGACCTGCCAGAGAGGTCTGAACACTCAACTTTAGTTCCCTTCAGAGACTGTATGTAGTGTACTGGCTGTGTGCCAAATCTGGTGTGAGGCAGGCAGCTTTCCTGGGAAGACTGTTAGGTAAAGTCTCTGTAGTTGGCCTGTGAAGGAGGAGAGAGAGTGAGAGAAGGAGAAGGGGAGGGAGAGGGAGGAGGAGAAGAAGGAGGAGGAGGAGGGGGAGTGGAGAAGAAGGAGGAGAAGGAGGAAGAAGAAGAAGGAGGAAGTAGGAGGAGAGGAGGAGGAGGGGGAGAAGGAGGAGGCAGAAGCAGAAGCAAACACAGGGAAAGTGGTTACTGAATGAAATAAAAGAATGCTAGCAATGCTGGAGGCTATCAATCAAGTGAGAACTAAGAAAGAGGGAAGTAGCAAGGGCAGTAGCCAGGGTGCAGATGCTATTCACTTTAAGGATCAAGATGTTTGCAAAGTATTCTAAGGACAATGGAAATTCACAGATGGCTTTTAAGCTGAAAGGTTACATACTTACATTGGTCATTTCACAAAGTTACACAGACTGCTTGTGGAAAGTATATTATACTGGCTTCAAGGCAAAACTGGAAGTAGGATGGCAAAGTAAGTTTATTTTGCAGTACTTTAGAAGACCTGTTAGTTTCTTAGATGGGAGGGGGTTGGCTAATTCAAGCAATATGTTCTGAATCACAATTTATATTCTTAATTTGGGGGCATTTGAAAGTAAGGGACAAAACAGGAATGACTTCTGATATCACGGCATAATTAACAGAGAGTATAGAGATTTTCTATTATTATTATTATTATTATTATTATTATTAGCAGCTCTGGAACAACAAAACTAAAACAAATTTGGAGAAAAAGAAATGCTTTATTTTGGACATGTAGAAGAATGATCTAGGAATCAAAAAGGTAAGGGAAATCGACAATTTTGGAAAACATCCCTGTAGTAAATACTGAGTTAGAAAGAAGTTAGAAGTTAGACATATCTTAACTGGCATAGACCAAATCACTACTTAGTTTATTCCATTTATAAATTAAGAAATTTTAGAGCCTGCTTATAGCAATGAACTGAAAATAGTAAGGGTCATGCTGACTCTTAATTTATCAACTATTAAGTTCTTTGTTTACTGGGGTTGACCACTGAAATTCTGAAAACTTCTAGAATGTCCATTTTGAGAATTCATGTCAAACAGTAAATGGAATGCTTTTTGTTATGAGGCATGGACAAGGACAAAGTCAAGGTGTGATTTAATAGTTTCTATCCAAGTCTCCCTTGTAGCATAGGCCATGATACTAGGTGAAGAAAATATACTAAATCATTTGTTGACTATCCTTTTTCTGTCCCATGAAAATGTGTACTTATAATAAAATGTTCATCTTTGAGATATCTGTCAAATAGCTTTGTGGGAGAAAAAAAAGTTTAGGTGAAAGAGTAAGGTTTTATTTTCATATAAGCTTATCAAACTACTGATTTTTATTCCTATGGGTACCATGTTTATGGGTACTCATTCTAACTGGGGAAAACTGCATGATAATTAAATAATGTAGGTAGGAAAACCTGAAAACATATCATTGCATATTCATAACAAACTTGAAAGTTATTGTCATTTAATATTTTTTGACTGATGATGTATTTAAAGTATTTCTTTAAATTTTTTTCATGTTTAGTTTTATTTATTTTGAGAGAGAGAGAGAGACAGAACACGAGCAGGGGAGGTGCAGACGGAGAGGGAGAGAGAGAATCCCAAGCAGCCTCTGCACTGTCAGCACAGCCCCCATGCAGGGCTCAAACCCATGAACCTAAGATCATGACCTGAGCCAAATAGCAAGAGTTGGACAGTTAACCAACTGAGCCACCTAGGCACCTCTGATGAAGTATGTAGCTTGTTCAATATCATAAAAAAAGGTCCATGACAGGATAAGGATTCAGAACTAATTCTCAGGTTTGGAATCTCATGTTCTTTCCATTACTCGTTTAGGTTTCATAATTAAAATAATGTTAATAGAAACAGTAACAACAACAATATTAATTACTTCCAAGCTCTTTTTTGGGATTTGGATAGATTTGAAATTTCTTTAAATTTTTTTTAATGTTTATTTATTTTTGACAGAGAGAGAGAGAGAGAGAGAGAGAGAGAGAGAGAGAGACAGAACATGAGCAGGGGAGGGGCAGAGAGAAAGGGAGACACAGAATCCGAAGCAGGCTCCAGGCTCTGAGCTGTCAGCACAGAGCCCGACAAGGGGCTTGAACTCACAGACCGCGAGATCATGATCTGAGCCGAAGTCGGACACTCAATCAACCGACTGAGCCAGCCAGGCACCCCCGGATAGATTTGAAATTTCTTAATAGAAAATATTCTTGTAGTTGATGTTATTCTGAATTTTTTTCTAAATATTTTGCAAAGAAAATGCACTTTTTTTTAATGCATAGTGACCTACATGTCTACATTTTGTTATTTGCTTGGACTTAATTTCTCTGCAGATTAACATTTTCCTGTTTATTTTATTCATCAAATATTTCTGGAATGCCTTTTACATTCTAGTCACTGTGACACATACTAGGTTTTGATAATTTCTTCATATTAAATTCATTTGTTAAATGTATTTCAAAATTCACCTCAAATTAGGCACATATCAAATAATACTTATCTGATATATTCTAGTATATTTTTAATGTTTATTAATTTTTTGAGAGAGAGAGAGGGAGAAAGAGTGAGAGAGAACACGAGTGGGAGAGGGGCAGAGAAAGAGGGAGACATAGCAGAATCAGAAGCAGGCTCCAGGCTCTGAGCTGTCAGCACAGAGCCCCAGGTGGATGGAACTCAAACTGGGAGATCATGACCTGAGCTGAAGTTGGAAGCTTAACTGACTGAACCACCAGTGCGCTCCGATTATCTGATATATCCTAGTTATTGTAATTATTTTATGCCATTTACTGGCTATCCATTTTTGAAAACATATATAAGAAATAACAATAAGGCTCCTGGGTGGCTCAGTCAGTTGAGTGTAGGACTTTGGCTCAGATCATGATCTCCTAGTGTATGGGTTCCAGCCCTGCAGCCAGCTCTGTGCTGACAGCTCAGAGCCTGGAGCCTGCTTCAGATTCTGTGTCTTCTTCTTTCTCTGCTCCACCCCCACTCATGCTCTGTTTCTCTCTCTCAAAAATAAATAAAACAATTTAAAAACTTTTAAAAAGAAATAACAATGTACCATAATAAAGTAAAATAAATGAATTAAGTGAAGTCTGATGGGAAGATACTGCATGCACAGGTGGCTTTGTCCTGCACAGTCCTACTTCCTACACCTCCCTGTTTCCCTGAAAAGGTTGGGGACTGTTCCCAGTATCTTGGTGCCAGTGGACCCTCCCAGCTTCCCCCACCCTCATCCCACCCTCCCTCCTGCTCCATCACCTCTGCGGCCCTGCACTTGAGTGATCCCTGAGTTGAGAAGGAAGAGGAACAGAAGGAAGAGGTTGAAGAAGGAAGAGGGTAGTGAGTTAGCTCATGTTCTGCCATCCGTTGGGCATGCCGGTAGGCCCAGGAAGTGTTGGGAAGGGCCAGGGATGCCATCAGTGGGGCATTCCAGGGGCTGTTCTAACCCCAACTGGAAGTGCCAAAGGCTTTCAGGAGACAATTCGGTGAGGTAAGCCCCTCATCCTCCTCTGATTCAGGTAGAATACAGCCCAGCAGGGAGGTTGCAAGCTCTGTAGGGTCACCTGTCCAGGAAGAGTTAGGGAGAGTGACTAACACACCTAGTGTGGCACCTGTGGAATTATAGGCTAGGGCCAAACTGCAGTGGTGAAGGGTGTACATTCACCCTGAGTGTCCTCGTATGCAAGGCTGCATGACATTAAATACTAAGTTAAAAAATCAGAATGACAAGTGAAAAGAGAGACTGAAGAATAAAGAAAAATATAATGTCGCCCATACTTTCATTTTGCACTGAGTCGTACACACTATATAGCAGCTAGTACAGTTATTGTGAAGAAAAGATAATTCTTAAAATATAAGAATCTTTAAAATTGTATTGTACCCTTTGTTGGTTTTAAACCATTTTTCTATATATTATGTCATTAAAAATTCACAATATTCCCATAAATTAAGTTGATTGGATGTTACTATTTTTTGTGCTGTGAATTTAGGGAGAGCAGGGTCTATGTGGAAAAAAAAAATCTGTGTGTTGAAAAGTGAGTGAATAAGAATTTTCCTAGTTGTTAATCATCTAAGATAAATTAATATAAAATAAATTATCCAAGTTCATTAGTGCTGTAACACAAATAATTGAGACTGCATTTTGTTTTATGATTATTATGATGCTTCTTTATAATTCTACACTTTGCAGCTTCAGATTTAGCTTTTAAAATTTTCAAAACCAACAATTTTACCTTCCTCCCTAACTCTAATCTTTCCATCTTTGAGGATCACTGATGTTCTAAGGATTTGAATGATTTTAAAACCTGTACCAGCAATTCAAGTACATCCTTCTTTCATCCAGAAGAGAAAACAACAGATTCATAGATGGAAATAAAATCAAAATCAAATTAAAACCAGAAAAAAATATACAGACAGTCAGGGACAGAGACAAAGACAGAGAGAAGCTTTAATTTTTGGTGCATACAGTTTTAAATCTTGTAACTCTTACTTTCAATTTGCCATCCATTGATTCATTGTTATCTACAAATAAAAAACAAATGCCTTAAAGCCATCGAGATACCCTATACTGTTTCTAAAATCTGGTACTGAGGAAGCATATATGTATTCAAAATTAATAGATCCTGTGTATTCCTTTATTCAATTATCTTCTGACACACATAAAATCCCCCCAACGGTTGGTCAACTCTGATCTGCGCCTGTTGTTCTTCTCCTTAGTGTTATTCTCAAAGCAGACACAGAGATGCCTTCTACATGCCTTTCTTTTTTATGGCCTATCCTTTTGATATTCACTATTTTTACCCTGTGGTTTTTCTCCTTTCCAGGATCTCCCCTTTCCTACATTCTCTCAAAGGCTAATTCTGTAAGTCTTCTTTGAATTTATACTTTTCATTTTCATGAATAAAGTGGATAGTAGCATGAAATCCTTAGAAAAGAAAAACAGCAAGTTGCAGAAAATTATCCTATTAATTGTTGAGACATATTGTCCACTTGGATCAGAGGTTCCAAAAAATAATTATCATGTTCGATATAGGTAAAATAGGAGAGTTTAAACAAAAATAAATGCCAAAGTGAAAGAACTGGTTTATATCATCTTCTCTCTTGAAATGCTTCAATCAAGGCACACAGAATTTAATGGTGCTCCTTTCTGTTTCATACTGCATAAAGAGCAGAAAAGCCATTTCACACTTAACTTGACTCTAAATTTAACAAATACTCTTAAAGTGAATTTTGTGGATTGTCAGTAAAATAGATGAATGAGAATTAGCACTCACCTTTAAAAGTCTGAGTGGCAGTTAGGGAATTAGTTCACTCCAACTTCCAGATTTATTTGTATTATATAGTATAAGTAATAAGTGATTCATGATTATGATTATCTAAAAGAATAGACACTTTTGACACTAAAAGAATGATTTTTAATGGCTTCTCCATGTGATATACTGAAACCACTTTCATAGAGGCCCGAGGGAAGAATCAAAATCACCTGACAAAAAAGCAAATGACTAGTAAAGCAGCTTCAACATCATAAGGATGGTCATTGGTTTAGCCAGTGATTCATTATTCTTAATCCGTATCCTACTAACAGTGGAGAGTATTCATGAAATTGAACCTTGCATTCCAAAGAAGTCAGTGAAGTGTGTCAGACAGTAAGTAATAATGGCAGTCAAATGGCAGAGTCCCTAGTTTAAGTCATCTACTCAAAAAATATTTTAGTCAAAAACCACTGGTGGTAAAGTAATACAGGTAGGGGTTAATTATGTATTTTCAGAAAAAAAATACCTATTCTTTCCTGTTTTTTGACAACAAAAATTGACTTTCATTTGTTGAATTAGCTACTCCACACCTTGGACAGTCTTGGTGGAACTATCATTATTAGCTAACCTGCCAACTCCACAGGATAGCAGTGGCTGCCTAATTTGAACCGTTTCACAAATACTTTAAACATACATATTTATAAGACAGGAAGAAAAAAGTCATCATTCAGTATTTGTTGTATTACCTTCCTTCTTTATAGAGAAAGTAATACAACAAACACTATTTTGGATATAACTAGGAAAGTAAATATCTGAAACCAAAAGACCAAACTACTGAGAACAAGCCTGATTTGCGATCAGGTGAAGACTGTGCATAAAAAGAGCAAAGAGCAAAGGTTTAGATACAAATAGACAGACTCCTGAATGGTAACATTTGAGAACAGATCTGGGGATACTGGCCACTAGGGAATTGAAAATAGCAGGCTTAAAAGCAGGTAGAATTTAAAAATAAATCAAACAAAGAAAACAAAAGACAAAAAAAGACTTAAATATAGAGAACAAACTGGTGGTTGCCAGAAGGGACGTGGGTGGGGAGAAGGGTGAAATAAAGCGGAATAAGAGTACACTTATCTCCACGAGCACTGTAAAATGTATATAATTCTTGAATCATTATATTGTACATCTGAAACTACTATAACACTGTATATTAATTATACTTGAATTTAAAAAAAGCAGGTGGAAGCAGGGACAATAGAATTGAAAATGCATGACTTAAAGGATAGAAGGATGTGGATTGAACACAAATGCAATCATTAGGGGTTTGATTATGAACACAAAGAAGAAAATATATTTTCTTGACCAATAATATGTAATATTAACATAAACATTAATACTCACATATTCAAAAATAAGTTTACCATAGAAATAGAAAAATAATCTGAAGACACACTAGCCACATTCATGGGAAATACAAATACATGAGTAGCATATATTATTATATTAAAATTAAAAATATTTTATTTTGTGTTTCTTATGTGTAGATCAAGTGTATGATTTTGTGGTGGCGCACTGAAATTGTGCTGGCCTAAATAACCACCAGTTGACTAAAAACCTCTTCTAATTAAGAAGTGAATGTGGTTATAACAAGTATGATAGCTTTAATTTCTTATCTTTGATTTAACCTGAAAGTGAAATGTAAGAAAATTTAAAACAGAAACTATGACTAAAATAACACTGTGCAGAAATAGCAACATTAAAACCGACAGGTATGTAAAGCAGTATTTAGAAAGGGTTTGTTGTGCATATAAGAAGTTGGCAAACAGCTCTGAAACTGACAACAGAATGAGGCTCAAAGGTATATTGTTACAACACAGTTTACACAGGGAGAATGCAGAGCTCAGTCTTTCTTTGCAATGATTGGTTATAGCATTACAATTTTTATAGTCATTGAAGATTGGTTAAAAGTGGTTACCTCATGCTAATTTTGGGAAACAGATTAAGTTTTGATTATAATTTTCAGAGGCATTTATAAGAAGCAGCCTAAATTTCACTTGTTTTGCAGCATAAGCCAGATTAAGCCTTGATTACGCATTTTAAAAGGTTTTATCTGCTCAGGGAATTTTCAAATTGGTTTCTATTTTGTATTTTACTTTATTTTTTTAATGTTTATTTATTTTGAAAGAGGGAGAGAGTGTGTGTGTGTACACGCCCGAGCAAGCAAATAGAAAAGCGGCAGAGGAAGAGCGCGAGAGAGAATCCCAAGCAGGCTCCACGCTGTCAGCCCAGAGCCCGATGAGGGGCTCAATCCCACAAACAGTGAGATCTTAACCTGAGCCAATCAAGAGTCGGAGTTGTGCCACCCAGGCACCCCTGTATTTTACTTTAAAAACACAGGGAACTGAATTCCAAACAGTATAATTAAGTCATTATTTTACTCATTCAGTCTTCACTTTAACAAATATTGCATTCCAACTTATGAAGGCACAGAAGCATCAATATGAAATATGAGAAAGAAAGTATAACTAAGATTCTAATTTACTAACTCTAAATACTCTAATTACACATGTTCCTCCAACTATTAAAAGTATATTGTCTTTACTGAAGCAGATGTCTGGATATATCCAATAATTTTAGACTTTTACCACTGAACTCATATTTACAAAGAATGTTATCATTTTGACTTCATTGGGGTAACTGAAATGTACTGTGGAAAAATGCTAATTTTATGGACATAGAATTATTTTTTCCAGAAATAAAATATATCAGATAATTTCAGAAAAAGTGTGTGATACTTTTATATTTAAAATTTCTTACTGATGTTTTTGACCTAAAGATATAGCATTAGTGGAGAAAAAATTAACATTTACAGATATGTTCTATTCCTGGATGCAATTATTTTGCTAAAGGCTCAAGCTGCCTATGAAACCAAGAAATTGAAAATGAAATTCAACTTTGAATTCATTTTTAAAAAGCTCTCACATTGCTAAACATTTGTTTGCCAAAGGAATCAACATTTGTTTATCACATTTAATTTAATTAATGATTATCATTGATTTTCAAGAGTTTTCTTTCCCTCAAGATAATCATAAATGAAACGGCTATATTATTAATAGCATGGTTGTTACTATTTGATAGGAATTCCACATGAAAAGAAGAGGAATTCATCAAGATTACAATCGTTTTACAATAATTAAAGATGCATACCTGTTGACATAAAAGTTGTGATTTTTGGCTAATGATCTGAGCAGGGTCATGTTGTGATTAGTGTGTATCAATTCTTCAACCTATATACCAACTGTTTCAGGTGTATATTAGTAAACAATCCTACTTTACATATGAGAAAACTAAGGCACTGAGAGGCTAAATAGGTTTTCCAAGCTTATATAGGTAAGAAATTTTAGATCCTGGATTTGAATCCAATATTACAATCTCAAAAGATCATCTCTATTTCTCTCTAAGCCCAATAACTAAAACTGCATACAAGCATATCAATGTACAAAGTGGTACAGAGGCACAGAAAAGGGGGTTAGTACATCTTCTAGAATAAAAAGAAGTAAATTATGGACTAAAGCTTAAAACAGCAAAATACTTAATCTGCATTATTTTACAATAATCCTTAAAAGTAAAATGAAATTGGCCTTCTTTGTATTGTCATGATTCTACACAGCATATAGACTACCAAGATTTGAAATTAGCTTCAAGAATAAGAATAATATCTTTTTGTCACAAACATTATATCTAAGACATAGGACAGATTAGAATAATGTGTTATATTTTCATGTTTTCATGGCAAATTTTGATACATTTATGAATTAACCCAACTTTATACAGTGCATAACTTTTCCCAAGGACTTCAGTTATGTATTGAAATAATGTAGCTTACTCTTTCTTGAATTTCTTGTGTATGATACATCGTCACTGATTTTATCATTACATCATTTTACTATGTATTTTTTTCATTGCATTGGATTATTTGATAATTATAATTGTCACGGCTTAAGTATCTTTCAATCTCTAGATTTCACTAAAAAGCTATTATGCCTTAAAAAGAAATATATGAATCTAATCATTATATATATTTGTATTATTTAATCACTTTTATGAATTATATTTTTATTGTTACTCTTTTAGCAGTTTTATAACTAATAGGTAATATAATATATATCACTTTCAGATATAATAAATATCACTGTCTGATAATGATAATAGAAAAAAGTAACAAAAACAACAAAAGAGATGCAAATGCTTGTTTGCAATTGTTTTATAAGAACTAAAATATAGGAAAGTTGTACTGTCAACATGTTAACATAGGGTTTTCAATCTCTATACATTGCATCACTTTATGCTCAGTGTTCCAAGGGTTTAAAAAACATTTTCTAAAATGAGCCAGATACTAAATAGATCACACTTTAAAAAAATCAGGGTTATAGACCAAGAAACAAAATTGAGAATATTATATAAGTTCTCATATAGGCATTTAGAATGAGCCATTTTAAAATGTTACATTAAAATGAAATATTCTTTGCTCACAAAACAAGTGGTATATTGGATTTGGCCACAGCCATATGGTTTACCTACCTCTGTTTGCGAGATTAGGTCAAAAAGTCAGTTAGGGGTCTCCTTCACTGACATATAAAAAGAGAAATCTCTCTTTACATTGCCTCAAATATAAATTTTTATTTGGGTTGGTGAGGACATCTAAAAACTGCCCAAATTAGTTTACAAACTATAAAAAATAAAGGTCTCAAAACTGAACAATAAAGATTACTCAAAACCAAATTTTACAAATCTTTGTCATTATATTTGGAAGAATTAATTTTAATTCATTTTTAATTGAATATCTAAAAATATCATTATATAGTATAATTGTAAAAACAATTCACCTTCATATCTAGGTGTACTTCTTTGATTTTTGCTTCTGTGTTTTCTTTTTGTGTTTATTTAAATTTTTTTTTGAAGTTTACTTATTTTGAGAGAGAGAGAGAGTGAGAGCGCGCGTGCAAGAGTGGAGGAGGGGCAGAGAGAGAGGGAGAGAATCCCAAACAGGCTCTGTATCATCACAGAGCCCAATGCAGGACTCCAATCCATGAACAGTGAGATCATGACCTGAGCTGAAATCAAGAGTTGGCCGCCCAACCAACTGAGCTAGCCAGGCACCCCTGTTTTTGTGTTTAAATCCAAAACATCACATCCTGGTCTCCAAAACCTAAGCTTCAATGCATTTATAATTTATGAAAAAAATATAATATGAAATTTAACATTTATAATTATATTAATAATATTATGGAAATAATTAATTTATAGTATTCCTTCATATCAAAATATGTTTTTATACTTTATAGGAAAAAATAAGAGACCAGGAATATTTGCATACTAATTCATTCAAAGTATAGATATGTTCTGTGGTATCTAGGGGTAAGTGGAACTTCTAAGTTCCATGCAACACTGTAGATTATTAATTTTCTTTTTAAAAGTGTATCAGAATACCCAGAAAAACCTGGATAATGGTGAGATAATAAATTTGTGCTGATTCAAACCACTAAGTTTAGGGTAATGTTTCATGGTGGGCATTGAAAACTAATGCATATATCCACAGAGAAAATCAAATGTGGTAAGTTGTACAAGATGTTTAATAAAAAAATATGCTGGTACTCTTTCAGGTAATTATTTATGGTAACCATAAACAACTAACGCATATACCCATGACCAAATAAAACATGGTAATTTGTACAAGGTGTTTAATAAGAAAACATGCTAATAATATTCTTTGATATATTTAATACATCTTTGATATATTTAATAAACTATATAAATATTAATACTAATACTATTAATATTAAATGATATATTGAATAAAATATTTCATTTTTAAAAAAAGATAGGCTCTCAAGGAGAAAGACAAGTCAGATAAGAAAAGCACTTAAGATATACAAATGAAAATTTTTATTAGGCATTTTGTAGGCATTTTTTCACTTTATCCTGACATATTTTTAAGCATATTGTACATTAGCAAATAAAGAATGGTTTTATATCCACCACCTTGCTTTGATATATCTTAAATATGGTAATATTTCCTATACTATAATTTATGTAGGAAGGTTTTCCAGATATATTTGAAGTCTTGAAACTAATTTCACTCCTATAATTCCTTGCAATACATTTTAAATATGGTATTTACTATCCTCATGCATATTTTAACATTTAACTACATATGTAGCAAGACCTTCTCTCTTTACCTGTCACTATATCATCTGATAACATACACATTAGTAGATATGCTTCCATTTATGTCAATCCATGGTTAATAATATGGCTATACCATCTTATACTGATAAAACATTTCTATTGTCTCAATACATTTGGCTATTGTAAACAATGCTTCAGTGAACATTCACACACTTGGTTTTCCCCCTTTTGGCACATATGTATAAATAAAGGAGTAGAACTGAGTACTGAGTGATATGCATGTCTTCACAATTTATGAGATCTTGGCATATTGTTTTTCCAATTTTTTTATTATTTACACCTTTACCAGCAAGTATGACAATTCTAATTTATCCAATATGTGTCATCATTTAATTTTACCATTTACCTTAATGTTTTGTGTTTGAAATTATATATTAGTAGAATTTTCATTTATCTGAAATGAAGTGAGGTAGATTACATTCATTGCTATTTATCTTCTACACATTGTCAATTTACAACTTCCATTCATTCTTTCATTCTTTATAATGAGTTACCCCACTTTATTGATAGAGAGGTAGAAATTAAGATAAAGATAGATACAGAGATCGAGATGGAGAGAAAGACGGAATAAGAGAGAGAGCGATTCTGGATACTTATGCTTTGTGTTTACATGAGTTTCAATGATCATCCCTCAACACATTTTTTCTAACTTTATCTATGATACATTTGTTGAATAGATATTACTAGCAAAAAGCACATCAAAGCATCTGTTTTTTTTTTTTAATTTTTATTTTTGAGAGAGAGATAGAGATCAGAGGAGAGGCAGAGAAATAAAGAGAGAATCTTAAGCAGACTCCACACTATCAGCATGGAGCCCGATGCAGGGCTCGAACTCACAAACCGAGAGATCATGACCTGAGCTGAAATGAAGAGTCGGACACTTAACTGATTGAGCCATCCAGGCACCCCTGTTCTTTAATTTTTTTGTTTTGTTTTGTTTTGTGTAACATATTTATGGAGGAGAAATGCAGGATATTAAAATAAAAGTTGATCATTGCCCTCTTACTCAGCCTAGAGAGGACAGGGACTGTCTTGAGAAAGGCGGTTGGCTTCTAGATTGCAACAGAATGAAGATATATTTCCTGTGAACCATTTGAGGAACTGAGGTAGAAAGATGGAGTACATGTCTCTTAAATAAGAGTCATCCCATTTGTGAGAGTCATTGCAAACATCAAGGAGACCATAAAAGAGAGGTCTTACTGGTGAGCGTTCTCTGAACAACATATAGAAAATACGACACACACACGTACACACACAAATCATTATTTGAAACATGCCATAAGTAGAAACCACCAGTGAAGAGTCAAGTAACCCTGCCAATTATATCCCCTACCTCTGTCTGCTTCTTGTTCCAAATGTGATGAATCCCACAACAACAGCTAGAACAGAGAATGAAACTAGGTGAAGAAAAAAGACCAAACGTGTCCCCCCTTGCACTGTGATTTTTCTGGCTGAGGACAGCCTTGAACTACACTTAAGTTAAACAAGTTTGTAGTTTTCAAAGTTTTCTGGACTGTATTTTATTATTTGAACCATAGACTATTTATTGTCTTCTATTGATGGACAAAACAGATATTCCATTCTGGGTGAGAAAAACAACTTGGGAGAGTAAATGGCAAGAAGATGTAAAAAAAAGAATAGAGTCGCTTTATGCTGGCACCCTATGTAGTTCATTCAGTTCATTCAATAAACTTATCTGTATGCATGGGCCAGGAAGTCACACAGAGTGTCACAGTCTTTCTGTTCCAAGCAGAAGGTTACCAGCATGTTTAATGGAGTTCTTTTATCTCTCTCAGGGTGGAAATCCCTTTGGGAATGAAGGGGTTATCTGTAGACACTCTGCTTCCTGAAACTTAAAACATTTTTGCTTTAAAAAAGACCTTCAAAATCTTTCTATTCTTTATAATGGAACTTAGCATGAGAGACATGACAAATGAGCTTTTCTGATGAGCCATGCTATATTTGATACTCTCTGATCAGCTGGCTCTTACCTGGGTGAAATAAATGAAATAACTTGTATTAGTAGAATTTTGTCCATTCTGCTTTCTTTTGAAAACATATTAAGTATACTAATTCCAGGTTTTGCTACACTGAATCATTTTGAAATAGATCAATGAGCAATGAGCAATGAGTTTGTGTCACTTTTTCTTCCTGAGTATCCACAGATATCTTGGATCCCTATAAGAACTTAGTTGGCCCTAGAATGTCCTATAACCACTTTCAAAACCTGGAAACGATGTTTCTGAGGAAAACTATTACATCAATTTATTAAACGCTATGAGACCATATATGTTACCCCATTAATTTGTGATTTTTTATGCCATTCTTGAAAAAACTAATATACCTTTGGAGAAAGCTCACATGTATAACAGAAATGCCTGTTGTGCTACTATTGCTGTGATTTTTGATTTGTTACTTTTACTCATATCTTGGATATCTTATCTACTACTAATGCAACTCTGAATATTGTTCCTGAGATAGGTGATACAATTTCATTGATAACTGGCTAGTAGTTACATGTTAAGAATTTCGTATTAACAACCTCGGTGGTTACAGCCAAGTAAAAAGCTAGCCATATCCTTCCCAGATGGTCTTTCTACATGATGGAAAGTGGGTGGGAGACACTGGCCATCAGGGTCGGATACAGAGTCTATATGTTGCAAAACATTTCTTGAACATTTCTATTGATTCATTTTCCAGGTCACAGTTTCCCCAATTAATGAACATCATCAGCAAGTTTCTTTTGTCTTTGTGTTCCTCTGTTCTCTTCTATCAGTTGCTTGATTTTTATTACATACAGACCCCATTTTCTCTCACCTCCATAAGAGACATTAGAACTCTCAAGCCTAATGTGTAATTAGAAGATATATGACATCATTCATATTCTACTGTGTTAAGTATTCATAAACACACCCCTACACAAATACACACACACTTTCTTCTGCTAATATTCACTGTCCCACATAAAGATTAATATTCATAAATGTCATGCCATGAGATATCTGCTTAGTATGCTCTAAAAGTCTCCACATTGCAAAACCAAACAAAAATCAAAAAATTCAACTACAAGGAAGCAATGATGAGAAAACACATTATTTAAATAAAGATAGAAGAGGGGCGCCTGGGTGGCGCAGTCGGTTAAGCGTCCGACTTCAGCCAGGTCACGATCTCGCCGTCCGTGAGTTCGAGCCCCGCGTCAGGCTCTGGGCTGATGGCTCAGAGCCTGGAGCCTGTTTCCGATTCTGTGTCTCCCTCTCTCTGCCCCTCCCCCGTTCATGCTCTGTCTCTCTCTGTCCCAAAAATAAATAAATGTTGAAAAAAAAAATTAAAAAAAAAATAAAGATAGAAGAAATTTCTATGTTATCATAGATGCATAGGAATTATCATATTCAATTAATAATAATTGTAGAAGTTTTGGGGAAACTATCATTCAATGATTGTTTTAATTTTTGTAAGATCAAAATTTAACACAAATTCTGTATCTAAAAATAAAATACAGTTAATTAAATATGAAAGAACAGAATTATATCCAGTCCTTAAATAGTGTGTGTTAATTTGCATAGTGGAAAATAACCACAATTATATTTATATAATGGAAACTAGAAAAAAAGCATGATTATATATTACAAATTTTGGTGGAAGAAATATCTCCTTTTTGATATTTTTCTGGACTCTCATAAGAGGATTTGTAGCCAAATTTTATCACTTTACTCAAGTATTTAGTAACTTCCATTTTATGTTATTGTTGCATGTTTCTTCATTTGGATTAGTTGAAAATTAAAATAATGCTATTTTTATGAGATAAAATAAATTTAGTGATCAAATAACTGAACAGAGAAATGAAGATATGTTGATACACAACTCTGAAGAAAGACATAAATTAGATATATTCCAATGTTTATTTCAAATATTTTGGGGATTTGTTTTACTATTGCAAACACATCAATATGTAAGTAATCGTAATGTTTCTAAAATAAACATAATTCACCTCGCAAAACAATTTTTTAATGTGTATTTATTTTGGAAGAGAGAAAAAACAAGCATGGGAGGGTCAGAGAGAGAAAGAATCCCAAGCAGGTTCCACACTGCCAGTGCAGAGCCGGATGTGGGGCTCCACCCATGAACCAAGAGATCATGACCTGTACTGAAATTAAGAGTCAGTACTTAACCCACTGAGGCACCCAGGTGCTCCTTAAATAACAAATCTGACCTAATTTCTTATTTGTTCTTTCCAGGGAATACATTTGATCATGTATATTTAAACTTTGGTGCAAATGAGTTTTATATATATATGATATAAATGTATCATTTATATATGATTATTTAGTCATATAACTATTATATATCAATTATATATAATTAATTATATGATATATTATTTATATCTTAATTATATACAATTTTCTAATACATATTAGAAAAATCTGATAGTGAGTTTCTATAGTGATTTTTTAAAGAACATTTATTGTTTATTAAAAAACATTGGGGACCTTTTCCTTTTTCTCATCCTTTTGAATATTGACTGCATTTTTTCACAAAACTTTTGGTCTTAAGATACCTTCCCGTATTCTAAATATCTCATTCATATTAAAGACAGGAAGAAGAAGGTGATTACGGCAAGAACACATTTTCTTCTCTAGCCCATGTCTTTTATAATGCAACAAAAACATTTTCAAAGGTCTTCCCTGACTTCATGAAGGTCTATGGGCCTTCTCAGAAGCAAGAGATTGAAGGAAAGGGAAAAAGGAAAAGAATTGGGATGAAGGAAAGTGTGAGTGTGTTTTTGGTCATGTATTGACCTAAATAAGTCCTTGATGTTATATTAAAAAAAAAAGGAATATTATAACTATGTTATATGAAATACTATTTATATAAAATTAAATACATAATGCATGAAATTTTATAAATAATATTTTAAGTTAATTCAGAAAATGTAAGAAATTTATTATTGTCTTCTTTGGCATTTAAATTATATGTAAAACTTCCATACTTTATTTCAATATTTTTCTTATTATTACTGAATGAACAGCATCAAGTTAAAGCTGCCTTTATTTTTAATGTTATGCTTTGTTCATTATTATTATGTAAGGTAAGAAAAGTAGAGGTGTGTTTTGTTATGTGTCTGCAACATCATCATAATTTACAACAGTGCCTGTAACAAATAACTATTAGACAGTTAAATGAATGAAAGCATATAAAATCATTATGTTGTTTCCTGGACCTTTACTATTAGCATTAACACTGTTATCTGTTCCTCATTTAATAACAGTTTTATTTCTACAACTGCCTTTAATATATAACAGTAAACCAAGAATTGTTTGGAGTAGGTTTTAGAAAGAAAATCATAAAAAGGGGGGAAAAAAACTAAAGAAAAATAGCAATTGCATTAAAAACTCTGATTAAATAATTTATTTTTTAAGCATTTGTATCAAATTTTTACACTGAATAAAAGCCACATATATTTAATAAAAGGTCAAATTACTAAACTGATTATGTGGAAGATAAGATAGTTATTATATTTTGATAGTTTACATAATCTTTTCATGATACATAGTTCATTATAATAGCATTTTGAATTATTGTGTTGTTGACAATCTGTGCAAACCTCTGAAAGATAAATCAGTACATGGTTCCTGTCATCATTGAAAGTTAATAAGAGAGAATATTTCATAGCTCTGTAAATGTAAAAAAGAGAGTAATAATTAAAATAAAATTTCAGCTATATTTCTTAAATCTTTTGTGCTGAAAAATTATAGTTTTCATTTTATTCATGTTTCATGTCCTAACCAGAGGCCTTTATAATACATACATACACATGACAGCAAGAAAGAGCTAAATGTCTGCAAAATAGTATCCTCTCAAACAGAATGCATCATTCTTTTAAAAATACTGCTTTACTGTGCATTTGATGCTGTATATAATGAATTGTTTTACTGCTTAAATTATAGAGGAGTAGTATGTGTAGAGTGACAGACTGAAGAAAAATCATCAACGTTAGTATTAGTAGAGATGGAGAAAACAGATAACCAGATTCTAATAGGCACATATTGTGATATCCATGGGAGATAAGAAAATAGAAAATACCAAAAAACTTAATAAAGGCTTTCCTTTTCCTTTTCAACAATGCTACACAGACACCCAGGCAAAATTACTTAAAAATGACAAAGTTCTAGAGCTATGTGGATGGCATTTCTGAATTCCATGTATAAAAAGGAATTCTTATAGTATGTATCCATAGACAGTAGTACTTACAAAACAATCAAACCTCTATAGAATTACATCTTAATTTTTTTAAATGCTTGTTTATTTTTGAGAGAGGGAGAAAGATAGCATGAGCTATCTCTCTGATAGCAGAGAGAGAAGGAGACAAAGGATCTGAAGTGGGCTCAGGGCTGACAGCAAAGAACTAGATATAGGGCTCGAACCCACGGACTGTGACATCAAGACCTGAGCCCAAGTAGGATGCTTAACCAACTGAGCCACCCAGGTACCCCTAGAATTACATCTTTAAAAATAAAAACTAGAACTTAATGTCACACCATTTGGTTTTATTTCAAAATAATTACCAACGTGTAAAATTGTTGCAATACTTGTACAGAGAACCTTTTTTGCTTGAGCAATATAAAAATAAGTCACTGACATTAAGCCCTACCATTTCATAACTCTTTAGTATGCATTTTCAACAAATAAAGAGAATTTTACATAATCAGAATAAATAAAAATTATGAAATTGGATTTGATCCATGTATATATTCTTATCTACACACCCCATTCCAGTTTTGGTAACTGTCTCACTAATCTTTATAGAAAAAGAGAAGCAAGGAAGTCAGCATGAATGGAAGGGATGGAGGGAAGGAGGGAGAGACAAAGGGAGAGCGGTAAGGATGAAATGTAAAAACTGATATATTATCAAGAAATATACCCAGCCAAAGTATTTTTCACCTGCCAGAACAGAGGTAAGAAACTTCCATACATGCAAATATGAGATAGCTACATAATTATTTGATATACTATAATCAAATGAAGATCAAATCAGAAAAAGAAGTTAATTGAAGACAAAATACATAAAGAAGATTAGTATTTCTAATACTATGGCCTAAATCTAAAAACAAACAAAAATTAAGACAATAAGAGTGTGCACTGTAATATAACTGCTATAAAAAAAAAAAACTTCTCAAGTATAACAGTTCTCATAAGGGAAATCATAATAGTATTTTAAATTGTTTCTACCTGTCCCTGGGATAAGCAAGTAGATGGGAATTGGGTTCATCAGGAGAAAACATACATCATCTTAATTATGAGCAGGGTGTAGATTATAATATTGTACTGATATTCTGAAATGTTTTGATTTGGGAGGCATACTTCCTGTACAATATGAGAATTTCCATATAGAAATGCCAATTTAACTATATCTGTTCAACTAGGAGGAAAACAATGCGAAAGGCAGTGGTCCTTCAACAAATACGATAAAATTTGGGAAATAGAGAAATAAAAATTCATTAATCTAGGATGGTGTAGACAATGGTTGAAAAGAACAACGGAATAAAATTCAGGTATGTTAAATGAGAAAGAAATGCAAACACTGCAAAATAAGAACTGTGAAAGAAACAACACTTACTCATTGGTTTCATTTTGTGTGTTCTTTGATTCTCACAAAACCCTTAGAATACTCTATTTTGTGGGTAACTATGGCCCTCCAGCCATCAGCACTCCCATTTTCTGAAGCGCCGAACTCATCTCTCTTCCACTGGTGTCCAGCAAGTTACTTTGGTTGACAAACACCTGCTCCACTTTTAAAAGTGCACCCACTCCCCTTGTATTTGAATCCCTGGTAAGAGAAATTCACAGTTTATCTCTGTGGGAGCTCAAACAGTAATTGGAAAACACAAGCTGATTTTGATGTCTGAAATGCGCTCGAAAAGACTTTTGGGTACAGTGCTGCAGTTTCTGACACCAGTTATTTCCTTTAATCTATGCCATTCCTATGAGTTCTGTTCTTCCTACGGAGGCCCACTCATCACCAATGTCCTCCGATGATAATTGGCATCCCTGTCCATTTTAACAAACAAAAAAACCAAAAAGTTGTAGTAATCAACCTTCATGCTCCTTTTTCTCACAACTCTATCCTTGCACACAGTTAATTCTCAACCAAATTATTGATTTTATCTCCTTAATAGGTGATGAATTCATAAGGTGTGTCCTTTTATTCCTCTTCCACACTGCATTGTCTGTTGTACAGAATGGTAAAATGTAGATACCTAAGAAATAACTGAGTAAAAGACTGTAGCAGTAAATGTGGAAAAGAAAAAAATAATAGCAACTTTCAATCAAGTTCATTTTCAGGTAATTTGAAAACAAAATAAATCAGCCTAATAAGATACTAAAATCCTCTAAAAATTTTTTATTAATATTCCTATTTTTTTCTTGTTTGGCTGCTATGTTCCTTGAACTTTTCTTATACCACTTTATATGCAGTGATTACCAGAAAAATTTTCAAACAGAATTTCTTGAGTTAGTGACTGAATGCTTACCTGAATACAGAGTAAATTTATGCACAGACATCCATAATCACAGAAGAATAAGATGGCTATAGTCTACTTTCTTCATTTAATTTGTCACTAAACTTGATGGAGAATAAGTGTTGAAGTAGTCTTCTAAACTATATAATTTTAAACTTTAGAAAACTGTACTCTTGGTAGTTCTGATATCTTTGACTTATGTCTATATATTAATACTCATGAAACATTTTTTAAACTCAATGCATATTAAAATATACTTAAGTGATGATAAATGTGAATGAGCATACTCCCCATGTTTTGCTTTTAAAAAACTAAGAGTAGGGACACCTGGGTAACTCAGGTGGTTAAGTGTACAACTCTTGATTTCAGCCCAGGTCATGATCTCATGGCTCGTGAGATCAAGCCCTCCATCAGGCTCTGTGCTTATATTAGCACAGAACCTGTTTAGGATTCTCTCTCTCTCTCTCTCTCTCTCTCTCTCTCTCCCCCCCCCCCCCCCCCCCCTCTCCTCTGCTTGCGTGCTCTGTTTCAAAATAAATAAATAAAAATTTAAAAAATTAAAAAAAAACTAAGAGTACATATACTTTACATCTAAATGGATTTTCTATCTAAAATGTTTAGGAATGCCAGCCTTATGTTCAATCAACTGAATCAAACATAGTTCTAAATGTCACCAAATCATCTTATATATTTCTCAAGATATGAGAAGAAATTCCTTGAATATGTTAGGATTTTTCAGTATTGTTATTTGGGGTATATAAAAAATTTAATGTTATTAGAAGAAAAAATATACAATAAGACAAAGAATTTTCACAATTGATGTTAAATTACATATATAACATTTTATCCCTTCTATTAGAATACAAATCTGTAAATTATACATGATTACTGAACTGTAGAGTCTCTAACATATTGCCTTTTAATTGTACAAGAAAACTATAGGGACCACCTAGAACCCATACATGGCACACAAACATATACCCCCTCTCCTCTGTCTATCCATCTTTTCCTTTAAATTCAAATATACATAATTAGGCATGTAGACTGAGTTTGATCCTACTATTCCACTATGTAAGTAGAGTAACAACTAGACTTTCCATATTATAAGTGCTTGCAAATGGTTTTATAATCTGTAGTCATGATTACAGGATAAAGCAATGACCCCAAGAAAAGAGAATTTACTAGGAGAATAAAATAAAACATGAGACTGGTACTCCAGGGAGGAATCCATAGAAGGAATTGTTATGAGCTTATTGCTGTCATCTGGGGAGGATGAAGAATAATATTGATGGGAGAAGTCTTTGAGTGAGTAGAAATTGTTTCTTTATACTAGAAGAGTGAAACAAAGTAACAAGTAATTTTAAATTACCCATTATAATTGCCTATTAGATATTTAAAATTTTATTTATTAACACTTTATTCTTCCTATGAACATACAGAAATATATCATTTTCTGATTAGAGACCATGTTCTGCATTTTGTAACTTTTAATATCCTGTAATAAAATTATATTAATTACCTATTATGTATAAAGGCACTTTACACATAATATTATATGGTCCTATAACAAACTAATGAGATATTTACAAAAAAGAAACTTCTAGTTTCATACGATAAAATCTTCCCAAATTACACAGCTTTTGGACTGTAATTGAGTTTAATCCCTTAGGCAGAGAGAATCAGTAGATAGTTACAGCAGCATGACTACACACATTGTTTGGAGGTAGGAACATACCACATTCAAATGTGGCATGTACAAATTGTAGATGAGAAAACTCCATCCAGTGTGGGTTTCAATTTCTTCCACTTCTGCACAGGCATCACTCTGGGCTTTAATCAATTCTGGGTTTCAAGATTCAGAGCTGTCTAGGGGAATTTTCCTGTGTGGTCCCACTCAGAGGGAGTTCTTTTCTCCCCTTTATAGATAAATATGAGCCAACTAGTTGTGTTGGGAAACTGTTCAATCTAACCATCAAAGTGAAAAACAAACATGATGAAACAAAAACATACAGTGTAGTGGCAACATTTGATTTTTATCACACTTTTGTTTATTTTAAATAAAACTGAAACCATTTACTTTATGTTAATAGAGATTCTTAAAAAAATTATTTTTCATGTGTTGATGCTGACTGTTAATATAACAGCATGTGCTTTACCAGTAAAGCAAATGACTCTGAGAGAATCCCTTGCCACCTGCTGAAATGGCACCTTCCAATGAATAAACTTGATTTCTGAGTTTGGATTCTCAGAACCTTCCTTGAAAATTAAAAGTATAATGTCTGCTTCCATCTCAAAAAGAATTTGACAGTCTTTTAAAATTTTTTTTTCAACGTTTATTTATTTTTGGGACAGAGAGACAGAGCATGAACGGGGGAGGGGCAGAGAGAGAGGGAGACACAGAATCGGAAACAGGCTCCAGACTCTGAGCCATCAGCCCAGAGCCCGACGCGGGGCTCGAACTCCCGGACCGCGAGATCGTGACCTGGCTGAAGTCGGACGCTTAACCGACTGCGCCACCCAGGCGCCCCAGACAGTCTTAAGTTGTAATGAATTACCACCAATGTCTGGAATAAATACAGCCAGGGCTTCAAGCTAAGAATTTGACTTTTTTTTTTTTTTTTTGCTTGTAAATTGCTCACCCTGGAAAATATAACCTCATTTCATTAAGCAGACATTCTATTTTTGAAACAGTTCAGAGATTATATTTCGTGCTTTTGTTAAATGCAAACATAGAATATATTTCTATAGGTAATGATGGATGAGGAATATAATAATGGTAATGAACAATGAGATGAAGGATTATGACAATACATTTCAGGGACTAATACCACTAAAAAGCATTTTTCTCATCTGAAACATGGGGAGAAGAGTGGAAACTAAAGTGGGGATTAAAAAGAGCAATGCATGTAAACACAGCAAAAGTTTGAAAGTAAAAATTAAGTTAGAGAAAAGCATCATATTAAATGTAGTAATCCCAGGTAAATATTGTTACAAAATCTCAGAAGTAGAATGAAATATAACCCCAAACTCTCCTGTACTCTATGAAGCATTCTGGCTAACTTTTCATTTGGATGGATTTCTATGGACCTAGACTGTTAAGGCAAAATAGTACAAGAGAAAATATTCAGATATTTTCTTGTAGAAAATACACTGATATTTTAAAAGCCTTGCACTTGGAAATGAGAACTGAAATAATAGATCATAGCACAAACTATAGGTTACTTGTGAAGAAATAGTTACATGCTATCATATATATATATATTTGTTAAAATATAAAAAATATATATACGTATATATACGTGTGTGTATATATATACGTATATACGTATGTGTGTGTGTATATATATATATATATATATATATATATTTGTTACTTTGGGAACAGAGACTCATATTTCAATTTCCATATTACCTTTTTTTTTTTAACTATTATTTTGTAAGAGAGAGAGAGAGGCAGAAAGAGAGGTAGAGGGAAAGAATCCCAAGCAGGCCCCATGCTGAAGTGTGGAGCCGCCATGGGGCTCAATCTCACAAACCTGTGAGATCATGACCTGAGCCAAAATCAAGAGTCTAATGCCTAACTGACTGAGCCATCCAGGTGCCCCCATAATATCTTTTAAAATTGCATTTGAGAACCATATTTAAGTATCCTGATATATATCAGAAAAGTTTTGCTTTTTACCCTCCCCTTACTTTTTGTATCTCCCATATTTCCAAATTATTAATTATGATATTAATTTTCCTTATTCATTTTTATTATATTTATTCTTCTAAAACTGATTAATTCTTCTGTGCTTTACTTTTATGTAAATTACAAAAATTGATAACAGTGATTGCATGCTTCAGTTTATGAAATTATCAACCAGTACATGGTTTTACTGGATCCATAAATAAAGTGATTATCATGAAAAATGACTTTCAGAGGAGAAAACTGAAGCATACAAATCAAAAGCTTTCTCTTCTCTTACATGTCAAAAGAATTCTGAGAAATATTCTGTAAGTTAGTTTGCTTCACCTCTGAGCCATCAATTTCTTATATAGTTCCTTTAACCAAGTTTACATCACCATCTTTCAATCTGCATGAACGTATAGTTTATAAATTCCAATCCATTACTACTACTATATGTGAAAATATATAGTCTATTCTGATTTGTATTTTTAGCAGAAAGGACACTTATTCTGGGATGGCTGTCATTGTCCTCTTTGTGTAATTACACTCTCCTTGAAACCACGACTACTTCTTATTTAGGTTCTATTTTCATTTTGCTAGAGGGTGTCTTAAAATGAGATCTTTCCCAAAAATAACATATTTGAAGTCAACGTGTTTTTTTAATGTACAAATATGTACTTATTTTTCTACTTCAAGGGCTTGATATTTTTGGGATATAATTCTATGTTATAAATTGTTGTATGTTATTCTCTTTTTTTTCCTAAAGAACATTCTTTTTTTTTTACATCTATTATTTTATAGGACCATTAAGCAATATCACAAAATGGTAAAATAGGGGAGATATCTTCCTACATTAATTTCCAAGTCTATATGATTTAACCTTTCACATTTTAATCTACAATTTACCTGGAATTGATTTTGTTTATGGACAATGATATGATTATGTTCTTTTCTTCCTTAATATTAATAACCCAACAAATCCAACACAATTTATTTGATAGCTTTTCATTTCCTTACTGTTTTCCAGTGCCAACTGGGTCAGTTCTTTTATGCATGTATCATTTCCACTGGTTAATTTGCCAATTACTGCATAAAACCATAATGTCTTAATTTCTTTATTGCCATAATTAAGGGTTTTTCCCCCAAAAATTATGTTGATGTAAAACACTCTAAATCATTCTTCACCTCAACAATATTTCTGGCTATTGGTGTTCCTTTACATTTCATAGAAATACTAGATTAGCCTTGCCATTTTCCACAGAAATTTCTCCTGAGGAATTGGTTTGATTGACATTGGCATCTGTACAGTTTAGATTTACTAGCACTATTGCTCCTATGAAAATTCTGCATATATTTTTCTTGCAAAAATGCAAACATTTCTGTTTCTTATAGATGAAATTGTATGGTAAGTAATATTTTCTGGATGGCTTCTTTTTTCGGTAGAGTGTATGGAAATGCATCTTTTTGTTTGTTTCAAGTTGTTTGTCCACATTCACTGTTCTACAGCTTTCCATTGACAATGAGATCACACTTTAAAAAATCATCTGCTTGCTTGGAAAAATCTAAACTACTGTCTATACCATACCATAAAGCACAACATGTGTTGTATGTCCTAACAGATGCTCCTACCCAAATACACCTTTGTATATAGATCTTTAAGTGACTTAATCTACACTCTTACTTATAACTCTCTTGAAACATTATTATTCTCTCAAATCCTTCTTGTTTTATTTTACGTAAATTTGGGCTGATTTTAAAATACCTTTTGTGAATTCCTAACATTTTAGCCTCTCCAGCACTCTTGTTTAAATGGTTATATTCCTAGAATGAAGGACCAGTTAACTTACTTGATGCTTGAGATTATAATAAATTTTCATTTAGACAGCTGGTAGAGGTATTTACTCTTTTACCATTTTCATCTAGTATTCTGAGCACTTCTCAATCTTTGTTATTTTCCATTTATACATTAAAATGAGCTAAAATTATAACTTGTATTTCTAAATACTCGTTACGAATCTTTCTCCTCTGTCCTTTTCATTTTCACACTTTCAGTATTGCTATAGTGTAGGTAGTGGAAAGAAAGAAGGTAAAACAAAAATAGCTATTATTTCTGAGAATTCACTGAAAATTATTTGCTATATTAACCTATTATCAAAGAAATACCATATTTGTCTGACCTGAAATAGATTATAGAAATGGAGCTTGCTTATTTATTTAATAGCATAATTTGATGTGGACATTTTAAAGTATTTGATATATTAAATTCAGCAAGAGGAGGAAAGGAAAATAACCTTGCAAGAGGTTATTGTAATAATTTTTATACACTTCACACTGTCTCTTTTAGTGTGTTCGAGCCTGCTGCACCACTTTCGATCTTTTATTGAACAGTTATCTTTAATAGTACAATGCATATATCTTTTAGTTAATGAAATGAAACTGTACTGATCAGGTATTTCAAACCCGCAAGTAAAAAACAAACTATAACTCACACAGTACTCAAATATTTATTTTGTTTCATGGTCTAAATCTGCACCAACTTTATTCATATACTAGAATCTACATTATTGTGAGAGCCCATGGTTTAAGTCTAATATGAATTTTTTTCTTGGTCTCATTTCACCATGCTTAATCTCTTCCTTTACTTCATTTACACTTGAAAAATATCAAGATAAATCGAAAGATCGGATACTGTCTACACTTCAACATATCTTCATAAAAAACAAAACCTTTACAAAAGTGAAAACAGGAGTTCAAATTTGCTGGATGCCACAATTTCTATACTTTAAAATATTTACAGAGATCGTTTTTGGTCATACTGTGCTATTTTCTTAGGTCTAACTCTTTGATGTTACTTGATGTATTAAATCCCAGACAAGTGCCAATTCTATTCTCTTTATGATGATCTTGCCTGAAACCATAGTGTTTGTAAGCTTTCAATACTTCTTAAGTTTTCACCATGCCCTACTGTTGTAGTAAGTAGATATTCAGCAATGAAAAGCTTTCCAAAACACAGCATTTTCTTATTCTTGTTCAAGGATATTATTTTTTGGTAACTTCAACATTTTAATCTTATCAAATAAAAACTCCACAGCTTCTAAAAACAAAGTTGAAATTTATGTAAGCATTTTAATTAAACTTTTTAAATACTCACAGCTAGATGCCTAAATTACTACACTTTATTAATTAAAAATCACTATTTTCTATTTTCCTTGTCCAGCTTTAAAAAAATAAAATTGCAGAAATTACTCTAAAAATCTATCAATTATACTGAACATCAAGGATATTTATTCATAACAATTATTACTTTCATATAAATACTTAATGTCTTATGATAACTGGAAAATATCTTCTTTAAAATTAACATAATTTGTCTGTGACAGCTTTGAGGATTTTGTTTCAGCAGATGTGTTACAAATTAACATGAACAAAATTGTGAGAATGTGTTTCATTTTAAAAGCTTATTGGTAGCAATTTAAATTTTTTAAATGGTCCTAATTACTTAGAATACATGATGCTATTTTTACTAATCCTTGTACTTTCCCATGCATAGTGCTATTTACATTTGTAATCAATGTTAATCTTAATTGTATTATTTTCCTCCACAAATATACATTTATTTAAAATAAAAGAAGAAAATACCTCTAATGGAATTTAGGACATGTACCTGATATACCAGTATGCATAATACCACACATTTATTTTATACTTTGAAATACAATCCAATACTTTTTACTTTGTTGCTCTACCAATGGCCTCTGTTCTATGTGCCCTTTCAATTGGCTGAATGGAGAATGGCATTGAAACCTAAAATGTGGGTGTGCTGTGTGCATTGTGTGTTCCTTGCTCTTTGATTGCCATTGCTTCTAGATTTTGAGAAGAGAGCAATGGATTATGTGTATGATCTAAATTGTACATATACATATATATCAATATTGCTATTTTTAAACATCTGCATGTATATTAACATAAAGATAAATTTATTCTGACATATCAAACTTGAATCCACGATTACATGGATTATCTTAGCCTCTACTTCTCCCCCCCCACCTTTTTTTTTTGTAAATCTTGACACCAATAGTAAGAAACCTGGCTCCTATCACCAGCCATTCTTTAACAAAATTGTTCAATTTCAGCATGCATGTATAGTAGTATCAAAATTGTCAGCTCTACACCTATAGTAAATCTCTATATCAACTAGATTACAATTCTTTTGGTTTTAGTTTGGTTCCACTCGTTGCCAAAGTTACTTATGCCCACACCATTACCCAACCCCGGCAGTGATGCTATTTCTTGAATTTATAATATAAATTCTTTTCTCCTAGTTTCATTCATCCCTGTGATCCCCCAACCTTCTTTATTCTTTTTAATTTTCCTTAAACTAAGATTTTTCTGTGCTGAAAAGTCCAATGGGTTTTGACAAATGCATAGTGTCATTTATCCACCATTACAGAATATATAACAGAATAGTACTACTGGCAGGATTAACACTTCTGCTGTGCTTCACCTGTTCAGACTTCTGTACTCCTCCCGTAACTCTGGCAACCTTTGATCTTAACATCTTTATAGTTTTGCCTTTCCAGAATGTCCTAAGATTGAAATCATACAGTATGTAGTCTTGAATTCTTTTCTGACTTGCTTCTTTCAGTTAACAATGCGCTTTTAAGATTTCTCCATGTCTTTTGTGGTTTGATGTATTATTAACTTTATTGTTGAACAATAGTCCATAGTATTTATGTACAATTTGTTAGTCCATTTACCTATTGAAGCATATCTTGTTTATTTCCAGTTTTGGGCATTTATGACTAAAGTGGCTACAAACCACTTAGGTTTGTGGATAGGTTTTTGTGTAAACATAACTTCTCAAATCACTTGGTTAAATATTCAGGAGTAGAGTAGATACATCATATGATGAGAGAATATATAGAGTATATATATATATATATATATATATATATATATATATCAGTAAAAGAAACTGCCAAACTGTCTTCTAAGGTGGCTGTACCACCATTTTGTTCCTACCATGGCAGGTTAGACGATAATGAATTCTTCACTGGACTTTTGCTCCTCCTTCACTTTTTTTTTTTTTTGAGAGACAGAGAGAGAGAGGGAGACATAGGAAGAGAGACAGACTCTTAAGCAGGCTCCATGCCCAGCATGGTGCCCGGTGTGGGGCTCAATCACATGACCCTGAGATCATGACCTGAGCTGAAATCAAGGGTAATGGTTAACCAATTGAGTCACCCAGGCACACGTCTCCTTAAATCTTTAGGATCATTTCACTGGATATATAATACAGCTCATATATTTCACTCCCCTCTCCTCTTGTTTGCATGGTTTCTCATGAGGATTTTACTGTAGTTTTTATGTATTTCTGTCATGATGGGTTTTGGTTTCTTGCATTTCCCTTTGATTCTTTCTCACAGGTTTCTCTTTTTGCTCCCATTACACACTTGCTGTATATGTTTTCCAATACGTTTCTTAACATAGTAATCATTTTACATTTTAAATTATTTAAAATTTTCCATCACAGTTTCAACACCTATATCATATCAGAACATGTCTCACATTTGCTTTGTTTCTTCAACTTATTTTTATCTTCTCTTTTACATTTCCTTTATTTTTTTGTTGTTGCAAGCTAGACATGATATTATTAGATCATAGGAACTGAGATAAATAGACTTTTAGTCAAAGGTTTTATGTTTATTTGGCTAGCAGTTGGCCTATGTTTAATGTTTGTTGTGGATATAGATGCCAGGGGCCTCGAACTCCTCTCCATTCTGATTTTGTCTCCTCTATTGACTTAGGATTTCCTTAAGTATTCTTACATCTGCATTTGGCAGCTCTTTCACCTCTGTAATTCATTGATACTAGAATTCTATTGGTGAGGTTTGTAAGGGGGAAATGAAGGAAAATATTCTATACCCTTGTGATAAAATTTCCATATTTACTGAGCTTCTGTGACCTTCGGTGTTTTTGAATATTTTTTTTCCTTCTCACATGATACATAAAAAGCCTGAGGGCACTAGGGTGGGAGAATATCCACCTTTCAAATCATATAATGCCCTGGTAAAGTCCTTTTCCCTGGAGAGTGTGTCATTTTATGGAGAATGCTCTGGTAGTGTTTCCTAGTGATTCCTCTTTCTCTTTCCCTACTAGGGCCATGACGAAATTTTTATTGGCTTTTCACTGACTGTGAGAATGTGGTAAGGTACCAGAAGGTAAAACCCACAAAAGTCTAGGAGTGGTCCTGTAAGACTAAAGCCTCCAAAATTTTCACTCTCCACTAATTCCACAATTACCTTACAGCATTTTGTCAAAATCACCATGTACATTTCTTCCCAGTCTGTGCTTCCAAAGGATTCTTCTCCAGTGAGACAATTCTAATCTGTGACTTTCTAAATGGCTGTTTCTACAAATTTGGGGACAGTAGTTTTCCTCGTTGCCGCAATTCTATCACAAGTCTAAGAAATTCATTGATTTTCAGCTTATTCAGCTTTTTCTTGTAAGAATGTATGTAAAGACTTCTGAACTCTTTGGAACTGGAGTTCAGAAAATCCAAGAATTTCTTACAGGTTTCTTATTTCCCTTTTTAAGTTTGAGTGCAGCTGACACACAATGTTACCTTAGTTTCAAGCGTACAACATAGTGATTCAACAACTCAACATGCTATGCTATGCTCACCACAAGTGCAGCTTCCCTTTGCCACCACACACTATTACAATATCATTGACTGTATTCCTAATGTTGTATTTTTATCCCCATGACTTACTCTTTCCATAACTTGAAGGTTGTATCTCCCACTCCCCTTCACCCATTTTGCCCACCTTGCCACATCACCCTCCCCTCTGGCAACCATCAGTTTGTCCTCTGTATTTATAGGTCTTTTTCTGGTTATTATTTTCTGGTTTATTCATTTGTTTTGTTTTATAGATTCCATATATAAGTAAAATTATATGGCATTTGTCTTTCTTAGTCTGACTTATTTCACTTATACCCTCTAGGTCCACCCATGTCACAAAGGCAAGATCACATCCTGAAAGGTGCTTTTTTTTTTTATTTTACCCCCCACTACCAAACTCCACGGTGTTGATAATTTCTTTTGTTACATAGATGAGAAAAATAAGGTCCAGTTATGATTAATTTACTTCCCTACAATGAAATAGCTTGTAAAAAGTAGAGCTGGACAAAACCAGACTCTAGTGCTCAATCTCCCAACCATGGCACTACACTGCCTTTGAACTCCTTATAAGCACTTAAATCAGAAGGAGAGAATAAAATTCACTGAGATTGCATGCAATGTAGACAGTGTATAAGTCTTATTACTTTTCTGAACTGAGTACCCCATGTCATGGGCTATCATGTCACTAATTAATTAGCACTACTGAGGAAGTTTCTATTGTTGAAACTATCATGTGACTTGTGAATCTGTTCAGTAAATATAAGACATTTTCTTCCAAGAAAAGAGATACATGAGCATGCATGTAGTTAGCTCTTTGTATTATATGGACATAAGAGTATTTAGTATGATGTGATAGAACAGTGTATAATTAACTCACCAATATTTTCCAGCATTTTGAAAAAAAAAAAAAAAACAGAAAAAGGAAGAAACTGCTCTTTTTAGGGCCTAGTCAATGCATGTAACAGTTTTCTGTTCTAGACCATCATTCAGATGTTTATATGGTGAGTTAAATGTAAGAACAGATTAGGTCTCAAGAATCTAAGAAACTATTTTGTAATCACTCCTTAGAGTACCAGTTGATAGGGAAAAGTGAAAATATATTGATTTATTGCAGAATATTTTAATGTACCTGAAAACAAAATAATATAAAAAGATGAATCAGAAACCAATGGTAAAAATAAAAACTTGACCTTCAAAAACATGTTAAAATCATGACCAAAAAAATGTTAAAAATAATAAAACAAAACCCTGATATGTACTGATTATTTGTGAGTTGTAATTTGTTTATAGTTGAATTTTGTTTAAAAGGTATTGAAGGAAATAAATCCCGAAACATAAAAATGCAATACATTCATATATGTAAAAATAGGAAACAGTAATGGATACCAATGCAATATTTAAAGTAAAACAAAGAAAGCAAATCTCAATGTTAAAAATATGAAAATGAGTACTAGACCTTGTTTTCAAGTATATAATATACATTATCTTAGGTTGAATAAAATTAGAAATATTGTCTCAAGTAAATGAGTTATTATTTTGCCAGTTTTCACTTTAGTTATGGTGTATATGATTATGTACTCTGGCAAACTATTCTTTTATATTTTTTTAATTAAAATTACCTTCAAATGTTAATGAAACATTTCTTTCTAAATTGAAAATAAAGATATTTAGTCTTTATTTTTGAAAATTAATTATACACAAATATAAACATTCAGTATTGGCAGGTTATTATTAAGATACTAACTTACTAATGCTGAGAAGCTGGTACACTATAATTTACAAAATAAGTGATGACCTACAGACTTTATCATTGACATTTCAAAATTGAGTCTTATTTCTACATATACAGAGAACATAAGTCACACACAGTGCATGCACCTTTGACACAGAGTTCATTATAGCAAGAAAAAATGTTGTAGCAATGCATAGAGAATCTTTGTCTGCATTAAATTAAGTAGAATACTATTTTTGTGACATTTTAGAAAAATGCATCTGTTGATATAGGAAGCATATTATTTTAGATTCTTATAACATTTTTTAGTAAGGGCATGATAATACAATAATTAAGGTATGTGGGATTGGTAACATGGTTTGTAAAGCAAGAAGCAAGCAAACTATGTGGAGACAAATCAGTAAAACTAAATAGTACCATTGCCAGATAAACAACAACCAAGAACTCACTGGCCTTTACAACGTAAAGATTGCAATCAGTTTGTTTTTATTTTTAAATGAAAGCTGAATAATAACTGGGTGTTGCACGTAAGTGATGAATAACTAAATTCTATACCTGAAACCATTTTACCATATATATTAACTAAATAGATTTAAATAAAAACTTGAAATAAAAAATGAAAGCTGAATATTAATTTAATGAGAAAATACTTTTATCAGACAACACAATGTTTAAAAGTATTTCCTGAGGCCAGACTTTCTTCAAATATAGACTTATTAACATATCATTAAATGCATTTCTGCTTCAATGTTCTTTTTGTAAAATAGTGATCATCATAATGATGATAATAACATTATATAACTCTTACTATACGTGTCACAGATTTTGACTTATATGACTCTCTCTACAACTATTATTTCCAATACACAGTAGAAGAAATGAAGTTAAATATCTGATTAAAGGTCACCTATTTGATTATAATAATAATAATGCCTCCCTCAAAACATATGATGATGATGTTTCAAGTTTTCATGTATGGATATGCAGGATGTGGATGGAGAATTCAGGAGATCTTCTTTAAATTATATCAGCTATAAAACCAAAACCAATCACTGTGGGCCGTGGATTACCAACCTAGTGAGGAATGAATGATTCAAAGTGTCATGGATCAGAAGTATGCACTTAGGTAAAGAAACAGAATGAGAGGTTCAGAATTCTTTGGGTAGTGAAATACTTGGAAAGGGGGAGAATATCTCCTCAAAACTATTCAAATATTGGTAAGGTGTCTTGAACTTAACTTCTACAAGTATGGCTTTATTTTTTTAGGGAAAAAGAATACTTATTTTCAAATGGGTTTACTGGCTAGCATTAACATTAAAACACATATTTCAGAACTGAAAACATGAAACTTGAGCTTAAGAATTATCTGAAATTGTAGGGAAGACATGGGAATCATAGGTACGCAATTGGATGTTTGAGACAATATTTTTCTAATACTCTGAAAAAAAATGTAATGTCAGTACATAACCAGAGAACTTTTTTAATGGAAATGATGATACTAATATGTCATTACCTGCCATACACTAATGTATGTATTATGTGTGTTGACCTTATTTAATTATCAAAATGAATACAGAAAGAAGACACTATAACCTTAATTTTATAGATGAGGAAACCAAGGCAAGACAGACTACATAATGATTCCTAAGTCATACGGCTCTTAAGTAATTGGGACTAGGATTTCAATCCAGGCAGTATGGCTCTGGAAACTGATATTTGCCACTACCTACATAATCTTACATAATGTACTTACAGAGATTTGATAGGCAATTATATTCTTCCTACTAAATTTACTATAAAAATACAAAACATTATTACATAAAGTAATTTATAAAAAAATAATTTAGACATTGAGTCTTAACCCATTCTTTTTGAATTCACAATTCAACATGTAATTTCAGCACAACACCCAACACAGTGCTCCATCCCACAACCCTGGAATCATGACCTGAGTACAAATCAAGAATTAGATGTTCAACGGACTGAGTCAACCAGGCGCCCTCAATAGTTTTCTTTAAACTATTTTTGATATATGTAGGTTTGCATGGGGTTTTCCTGAATATTCAGTAGAATATGTGCTTTACTTCTGTAACAGATAACCAAAATCACAGAAGCTTAAACAAATAAAATGTTTCTCTGCTATATAAAAATTTTAACACATAAATGGCTCTGTTCTTCAAAGAGCAGACACCACTGGTTAGTCACCCTTCCAGATGTGGTTTAAGAAGACTGACCAGCATCTATGTCATAATAGAACAGGGAAATAAGACATGAAGGCTACTTTCATTCCTTCCAAGGGCATGACCTGGATGTTGCACATATCATATCTGACAAGACCTTATCGGCAAAAATTTAGTGACATGACTCTACCAATTTGGTCTTCACGCTGACAGCCATGAACACGGAGAAAATTCTATTCATATGAGAGGAAACTACCAGTCTCTACCATATCCTCAAATAGAAAAAGAGAAATGAAGCAACTTTTCTGAGACAGAATTTTCTGGATTCTAGCTTGTCATAAAGGAATTGGCAATCAAATCAGACACTGCAGTTTCTGGTCAGAGTTACAAACTATTACGTCCAAGGCAGAACATCCTCAGGACTGGAGCAGAACTATTCAAACTTTATATATATCACATGCGATTGAGCTGGTATATGAGTGTGTACCTTAAAGTGAGAGACTCACTGACACATAACAAAAAAGATTATAGGCCATCATTTAGCTATTATATGTCTCTTAAAGATATTATTGTACACATTTCTCTGGCAGAATATGAACAGATCCTTGACAGTATTCATAACTGTTAGAATATATCTGTCAACCTTTCTGACAACAGACCTATAGCCTGGAGGAAAAATAACATAAAAGGGAAAATTCCATACATATATATTTTATAATTCAAGATATTTTTTTGAGAAGCCATAATGGATGTCACTACATGAATTTTGGAAAAGCAGGAGTTTAATGCAAGATACTGAAGGATCAATTTACAGCAAAATGATACTGTTAGAAACTTAGTATGACACTGACTCCAAATTCTTTCTATTTATGAAAGTATGTTAGGATTAAAAGAAATTAAAATAATGATTTTCCTAAGAGGAACATATGAAATAGAAGAACCAAGAGGTGCTTATTTGTTTGTTTGTTTGTTTGTTTGTTTGTTTTGTCCATACATTTTGGCTTGGGTCCTTGCAGAAGAATAAATGAAGGTCCTTAATTTGGTCAAAATGATTACTCTCTCAAGATCAATTACTGAACTGGTTACACATCCATTAATTATTATACATGTTTGAGATTTAGTAGAAATGGAAGTGATGGGTCTCTCTAGGACTGTGGGTTTTCAAATTCAGTTCTAAGACCAGCAGTAGAAGCATTCCCTGGTAATTTGGTAGAAACACAAATTCTTAAACATCTGCCCAGACATATTCAATCAGAAGTTCTGTAACTAATAACTGGGCCCAGCAATCTGTGTTATATTGTATTCCAGGCAATTCTGACACAGCTAAAATACCAGAACAACTCTTCTAGAATACACTCAAACATGAAGGACCACATCAGGCCCGGATGTACGCTGGGAAAATTAGAGAAGAACCAAGAGCTTTTAGAGACTCTGTGAGGTCTATGTATTCAAAATACTATTTCTTTCTTAATTGTACAGGTTGTAACTCTTGTATATTTCTTTGGATTTTACTTGGCCTAAATGGGTATTCTATGACAAGTGTTAATTTCATACAAAATATGACAAGTAAGACTTACTGAATGAACTATTGAGGCTTGTAAAATTAACTCTGGGAATATTTGTTTTATTAATTCATGACAACTCTAGATGACTAATATGTCAAATAATGGTAATGCTTAGATCCCTGGAGTCACATATTTAACAAACAAAAACATGTAATCAGCTCTCTAATGTAGTGATTTATGTTTCTTATCTGATTGCCTTGACAGTTTAGCATTATTGGACAGCGTAGTTTATCAATTTTTTAATAAGATGCTATTTTAAAATCAAACTTTTGATTATATTAACAGAAAAATAAAACATAACAATAAAAGCAATGTATATGTCAAATGTGATAACTTCAAGATTTACAAATAATAAAACATGTTACAGTTAAAAATGGTGGTTTTAAAGAACAGGTGAATGTACAAGTGGCCAAAAAGATTATAATTTGGTTTTTCATGGCCTCAATTATATGACACCATTTTGTATATGCATTTACTTTCCTATAGAAGTATTGCTTGATACTGTCATTTATGTGCAGGACACACTTACTTTACTTATTTTATTCGATTTTACATAACTTAATGAAACTACTTCTTAGTAAACTTCTCAATATAGTGACAATTTCATGAATAGGAATATTCTGCTTGATTACTCTGATTATTAATATATATTCTGACAGCTGCATTTAATGAATTGTATGATTCTATTTTTTTAGGCTTTTATTATTTTATTTATTTTTTACGTTTTGTAAGTTTATTCATCTTAGAAAAAGAGAAGTTTATTCATCTTAGAAAGAGAGGGGCAGGGTGGGGGGGAGAGAGAATCCCAAGTAGGTCCACACTGTCAGCACAGAGCCTGAAGCAGGGATCAGTCTCATGAACCCTAAGATCATGACCTGAGCTAAAATCAAGAGTCAGACCCTTAACCCACTGAGCCACCCAGACACCCTTATTCTTTTCTATTCTTATTTGCTGAGTTTTCATAAACAGGTGTAAAGTCTTTTAATATCATTCTTATATATAGTTGATGATCATTTATTTCTTCTGTAGGTTGTTAAACTCTGTTAACCTATTAATCTTCATTTCTTGTTTCACTATGGAGAATATAATCAATACTAAATATGTACCTGTTAAGCAAATTATGATAACATAGATTCACATTCAAATGTGAATGATTTAATCAATTTTTCATGATGAATTTTAGCTTACTACAATATCTGATTTACCTGTTTTAAGACATGTTTAGGATTTTTACATGTATGTCTATTAATGCAATTGCTTCTTTTTTTTCCTTGTACATACTGTCTTTGTTTCTAGAATCAAGTTTATACAACCTTTGCAAAAGATAATAAGGGTTAAGAGTGTTTCTTAAAAAGTATATGTTCTGAACTATATTAGACTTTCCTCTATTTTCAAAGGTGTATTTTACTTCTCTTTTTCTGTTTCCTGAAGTTACAGAATACACACACACATATGCATCAGGAGTGAATTATTTATTTGGGGATAATAACAGTTGCATAATACTGGTTTGAGAACTTCAATCCCTAGGACAGGTATGGAGCCTGCTTAGGATTCTCTCTCACTCTCTCCCTCTCCCTCTCTGCCCCTCCATCTACTTACCTGTGTACATATATGCATTATCTCTCTCATTTTTCTCTCTCAAGAAAAATAAATAAAAACATTTTAAAAATTAGGTACTGTGATTTGTATCATATGTATCAGTTTGTTTAAACTGAGGACAGGTACAAAGACATCTGCAGAATTTTGGTGTGGTTTTCCGAATTCCAAAATTCTTCACTAAGAATCTTTAACTAATGGGGTAAATATCAGTATAATTTTATAGTTCTCCACAGATGACTGTGATGATAAATTCTAATTATGCATCACTAGAATAAGCAAGCTACTATGGCTTTTCTGATTTTTTTTAAAATTCTCTCTGCTTCATGAGGAACAACCAAACTGAATATGGTCAATCAATCAAAGTACCAGGGGACACAGATTACGTGGGGAGGGGGTGGGGATGACTTGGCCAATGTTATTAAACTTCCTATCTTTGCTTTTTGGTACTTACCAATTTAGGCTCCTACTCTCTTACAGAGACTGGGAGATAGGGTCCTTCTCTTTCTTGATGCATATATATCAAAGAGATGGCTCTAAGGTTCTTGATAATGACATTCTGTGGTATAAAACTGGCAAGAGCCTGAGAAAACATACCCGAAGTGGCAATGGTAAATTACAAGTTTTCTAAAGTAAAGGTTCTAAGAAAAGAGATGTCAGGGACCTAGACCTGGGAAGAAACCTATCTTAAGTATAATTAAACTGAGGGGAACATTAAGGCGCTGTTAGTCATTACACAGAATGTCTAAAGTTAATTTCAAGCAAGCAATGATTACAGACCGAATTTCTATTTTTTTAATTTAAATATTAGTTCACAGATATTTTTAAGGGGGTTAGAATCCCATCGTGGACAATTTGGAAAACGCTGTCATAATTTACATGGTTATTAATAAAATATTACAGATCCTACCTAGGCAAAGGGAATAGCTAATATCTTTTTCCAGAAATAGTTTTTTTTTTTTTTTTGGTTTGTTTTGGTTTGTTTTAAATTTTATTTATTTATTTTGAGAGAGACTGGGGGAGGGGCAGAGAGAGAAGGAGAGGCAGAATCCCAAGTAAGTTCTGTGCTGTCAGCACGGAGCCCAACTCAGGGCTGCATTTCATGAAAAGTGAAATCATGACCTGAGCCAAACTCAAGAGTCAGACATTTAACTGACTGAGCCACCCAGGTGCCCCTCATCGAGAAATAGTTTTCCAATATAAAGCTTAATAATGTTAAAGTTAAAAAAATACTAATTTTCATTTCTAGTACAACATTAAATCTTATCTATTGTGGGGGCGCCTGGGTGGCTCAGTCAGTTAAGCTTCTGACTTCAGCTCAGGTCATAATCTCTCAGTTCATGAGTTCAAGCCTACATAGGGCTCTGTGCTGACAGCTCAGAGCCTGGAGCCTGCTTTGAATTCTGTGTCTCCCTCTCTCTCTGCCCCTCTGGCACTCATGCTATGTCTTTCTCTCTTTCAAAAGCAAACATTAAAAAAAATGAAAAAAAAAAAAAAACTTACCTATTGTGAAAACATTGTTAATCCTTCTCAATAGTACTTTTTTTCATAACTGCTATGTGATCTCTCACTTTTTCTCATTACCTATATAATTATTCCTTCGCATTAAAAGCAAACAAAAATACATGCAAAGAAAAACGAGAGACAAAGTAGGAAATGAGCACGCTTGAGAAGACAGCGTAAACACATAGCTTATGTGGAAATGAATTTAAAAAACACATTTATTTCTTAATTCTTACACAGTCTGCTAGTTTCCAGCAATAATTTGAAAGAAAAATTTCAATCTTGAACAGTGGAAAATTCATACATATATTCATTCAAAAAGAGGACTTGTTACATGCAGAGTACACAATCTGTGCTTTCTCATGTATGGAAAATAAATTTACTTGCTAGGCATGTTTTATAAGGAAAGTTGAAAATATAATTGTATTGATATTGGAAATATTTTCATTAAGAATTTTGCATGTCAATGAACACAAAAAAGGAACTATCTTTAAAGATTTAACTAGTAGGGCTAGTAGAGAAATATAGTGTATAAATATATTTAATATATGTTTATATACATTTAATATAGTTATAGTGTATAAATATATTTTATATTTTATTTGTCTCTTAAAGTATCTCTCATACTCAGAGAACAAACATTTGGTGTTACAATCGTCCAGGTTGAAGTTGGATTAAAAACAAAATTTATACTTATTTTATTATGCTTCTGTTTAATATTATTACTGTAACACTAACAATAATCCACAAAATTCTTTGATTAATTATAAATCTTAAGGATATGGGCTAAGTGTAGTCTAGAATAGACACTTCCCTACTCAGCCCTAATATTTATCCAACGACCTTACTTACGCTGTTTTCCAAGTAGGAAATAAATGTACTCTGAAATATACTTTCATGAATATATGGCCTAAAAAGTTTCATTAAAATATATTTTCTGAATTGCCAAATTTTAGGAGCATTAGACTCAGTCTCAATTGTTCTAATGTGAATGTAAGCATGGATAGTAAAGGGGTTACTAACATTTACAAGAAAGAATTAAGGAAAATTACATGGCAAATTATTAAGTAAAATTATAAGGTAGTAATTTACTGGGAAAATACCAATATAGTCCAGTAATATGTAGACAAGTGAGTGTAAGAATAAATAAATAAATAAAGGAAAATAATAAGTTTATAAAATTGTCAGAAATAAAGGCCAATACAGATGATTCTGTAATTCCAAAACAATCAAGTTACAGATAATCACACAAACCAGAAGACAAAAACTTCACACTACATATTTTAAGAAATGAACTGCCTAGTATTGAAATGATAGTCTAGAAAAAGTAGTACAATAATATTTTATTCTAGCATTAGCTATACACAAAACAAATGTAACAATGCTTTAAAATCATGGTATTCTATAAAACAGAAGGGTAAGTTTCTGAATACAAAGTTTAGTGTCACAGTATCTATTAAATCTTTAATCAGTATACCAGTAAGTAAATATATTGAAAACAAATACACATGAAAAAATTACTTTAGAAACTTATTTAAGGGGTGCATGGGTGGCTCAGTTGGTTAAGCATCTGACTGAGGCTCAGATCACGATCTTACAGCTCGTGAGTTTGAGTCCTTCATTGAGCTTTCTGCTATCAGCACAGAGCCCACTTTGGACCCTGTGCGTCCCTCTCTCTCTGCCCCTCCTCTGCTCTCTCTCTCTCTCTCTCTCCCAAAAATAAAATAAACATTAAAAAAAGAAAATTATTTCAATTCACATTGAAAAACAATATGGAGTAATATGGGTAGATTAATGTAAATATCCATATTTTTAAAAGGAAATATAATGGAAATATGGAATTACTACACCTAGAAAAACTATAACTCATTATTTACCACCTTGTGGATAAATATGAGACTTCTTCCCTGGCCACTCCATTCTTGATTATTGCACCCAGACCAAAAATGGCCATAGTGTAAGGCATAAATTCATAAACCTTCTCTTTCCTTCAACAAAGAAAATTGAGCCTTTGTCATAGCTGTATGTTTAACCTACCAACAACAGAAGACAAACCTGTGCTGTTGATATAACACCATCTCCCAGGTGATAAGTTACTTTGTTAGTGGCAGGTTTACACTCTTAGATTTGCCTTCTCTGTTTAATGTTTCTAACAACACTACTGTTTCTTGGCTGACCACTTCCTTTTTGACTGTCAAAGTAATAACCCAAACAAAACATTTTTATCTTGTATGTACACCAAATATTTTGGGGTCAATAAATTTGGATATTTTAAGACAAATGCATCCACTAAAAAAAAAAAAAAAAAGAAAGAAAGAAAGAAAACATAATTATAGCTCTGATGAACCAGAAGCCAAGACTACTCCATGAAGCTCTTGGGTTTCTGATGCAACTGAGATGTTGAGCAGTAAAGGGGGTGACTGGAGTAGATGGAATAATTAATTCTCTTTACCAATGTTGTTTTGCTGAAATACAATTAGAGCAGGGAGGACTACATTTAAAACTGAAATTTCCTTTAGTTTTTCTCTTAAGTACTACAATAATTCACAGCAATGAGGAGTAGGGTAATATGATAAAAACAACATCGCTATGCCTTCAGATACTGCAGCAATAAATGTTTGGATTTCTGTCCTTGTAACTAATTTGCAAACCAAGGACAGGAGAATATCTAATGGGTGGTAGAAGAAGTCTATTATGATTACCAAAATAGACTTGTGACAAGCTTTAAGATGTACATAATATTTATGTTTACACCATTACTAATTATCCTTATCCCCTTATTTGTTTATTTTTGTAACCCTATTTGAAGAACACAGTGATGGCTAATATGTTAGGCTTTAGTTGGAATAAGACTTGACAGCTATCCACCTGTCAATAAGAAGAATGATGATGATGGATTTTTGTGAATTTTTATCACTGGAAGCATATTATGTTTACCTGAACTAAAAACAGAGAGAGTGATAAAGGAAAAAGAGAGTGATTTTGTCAGATATTTTCCACTTGATTTTTCTATACCCACTCTTTTCTGTCCTCATTCCTGCTCTCTTCTGTGGAAAACCGATTTGTTGGAAACATATTGATGTGTCCCATGCTTTTTGACTTCACTTTGGTGTTAACGAATAAACATAGGGAAGCATTAGAAAAGAGAGGAAAGAGAGAGATCAGTGCATTGATTTTCCTTGCTTCCTTCCATAATAAGTGTTAAATAATTACTTTATGTATTGATTAATGAAGCAAATAAAATGTAGGCAAATTATAAAACGTTCTTACATCAAGAGTTCTTATCTACAAATATTTTGGTTAAAAAATAAAGAGTATGTTCTTTAAAAAAGCACCGTTTATAAATAGCCAATCATCTATGTATGATTCATAATTTATTTTCATATTAATGTTACAATGTATCAAAATATGTCAAATGCACCATGAAGTGAGAAGCACTAGTTTATCATTGATTTCCTTGTGGAAAAAGATAATAACAGTCAGGATACTACTCCCAATAAAATTAATTACTCACAAATCCTTATTATGCTTGTCACCTGATGCATTCTCTTCTAAACAATATTTTAAGAATGCCTTAAACCTTTGCTCTAGTAGGGCAAAGTTTACCTTCGTTACTTTCCTGATAAATTCCTCTGCTTTTCTTGTAAGAAAAATAGAAGTAATGTAGTAAGAAAATGACGGAAATACAAAAAATTCATGCTGAAAGCTTGGGAAAAGAGTAAAATATAAGGTTCACTTACTATTAGGACATATGTATCTGGACTTCTGAAACAATTAGAACCAGTAGTTGAAGGTCGACAATAATCTTCCTTTCAATTCCACTTTTCTTTCGGTGTTTGCTTTACTTCTTTTAGACAAGCTATTTCTGTGTGGTTTGAACATAGCCATGAGTAGTTTTGTTTTGTTTTGTTTTGTTTTGTTTGTTTGTTTGTTTGTTTTTGAGAGAGAGAGAGTATGAACTGGGGAAAGGGGCAGAGGGGGAGAGGGGGAAAGAGAGAGAGAGAGAGAGAGGCTATCAAGCAAGCAGGCTCCACACTCAGCACAGAGCCCCACGCAGGGCTGGAACTCACAGACTGTGAGATCATGACCTAAGGCAAGGTCGGACACTCAACCGACTGAGCCACCCAGGCGCCCCCCAAAATAAAATGTCTTAAATATACAGAAATTACTCTCTCTACACAATATAATTCCAAGCAAACTGGTGGTTTGCACACGTAGACATTTAAAGGCACTGTTTCAATTATTATCTAATAGGTGTCTTCACAGTATATATAATTTTATATTTATTGTGAGAAGAGTGGACAGAGTAAAGATGGATGCAATGATCTGGTGCAGTATGTGTGTGCAATTCATAAATCCACTAGGAAACCTAATTGTCATATCAAAAAATAGACTGAAAATTTAAAAAACTGCTTTACAGAAGCATGTTTTCCCTTTGCTTTACCAGTGTCATAATATACTCAGAGTGGAAGTATTTTGTTTAAAACCTTCCTCTGATACATTTGTAGGTCCTGCTGATGTCTGAAAAAGGTTATGCCATTTTCTTCTGAGAATTGAGACTTGATGATGAAACTACCCCACTCACTTATCTATGATTTTACTTTATAATAACTTCTAGGATTTCAAGAGGGAAAGGAGAGAATTGTGTATATGATGCAACCATAAGTATGGTTCAGTAAACCAGTTAAATTATGGTTCTGATTCATTTAATTCTGTAAACTCCTCAGTTTGTAGCAAAATGCTCAGTCAAGAGATGATCTATTTCATTTCACTAAAATCTTTATATTTAAAAAACCATGACTTTATGCACTCATTGTTTCTTAACATTCCCTGTCAGTTCTGGTAACAGCTTTCATGTGGGATAAACCAGGATACCATAGTGTTGCTCTGTTTTTTGCTTGTTTGTTTGATTTTGTTTTTTTTTTTTTTTCAGATAATCAGAAAGTTATGCTCTTTTTATAATCACTGAGTGCCAATGCATTGTAGCTTTTACAAAGTCAAGTACTCATCTCACACATAGAATATTGTTAAAAGAATTGCATAACATTTAATTTCTAAGCAGCTTATTTAAAAAGTTAATTACATTTTCCATATGAATGTTGTAATAAATAACACTGAAGTACCCAATATACACAACAAAAATACAGCATCCAAACAAGTACCCCCAGAGAGACAGACAGACAGACAGACAGACAGAAATAAATAAATAAATAAATAAATAAATAAACAAACAAATAAACAAAACAGAAGAAAGGAAATACAATTGAATACACCTTTTTATTTGCTGTGAAATTTGGTACTTAAGGAAAATAACTGTCAATAAAAGATACTAATTAGATCAATATAAATACACATATGTTGTAAGAATCTGACATGTAAAATTTGTAGTGAGACTTTTGGCTTTTTTATATGACTTTAAATAATTTATGATAACTTTGAATCATGTGTGTTCATATCATTTTTGACAACTTCTGCAGCTGAATTAGGATATAGTTACAAACCAAAGAGCACCAAGGATTGCCAGCAAGCATCAGAAGCCTAGAAGAAGCAATGACCCTGCTAACAACTTGATTTCTGAAATCTAGCCTCCAGAAATGTGAGACAATAAGTTTCTGTTATTTTTAGCCACCATGTTTGTTGTATTTTTTTTTTGGCAACCCTAGGAAACAAATACAGCCATCATTATGAGGTCTGAAAATAAACATAGAATAGTGATTTGGGGGAAAACATACTGCATATTTTGTTAAGCAGTGATTAATTTTACTCTGACAAGTGCAATACAGAGGAAACTGGGAAGATGACACATTATATATATGCTCTGTGTGTGGATGTGTATGTATGCATATGTATTTTGAGAGACAGATTCATACACTCAGGTCATTCATTGTGACTTTGATTTGACTTGCAAAATGAAAGGATGAATTGTCACGGGTTCATACAGGAAAATTCAATGATTCACTTACTATTTGAATATACAGATATTTGCAAGCCAGTTCTTAACATTTGAAGCTTTGATTTTCAATGCATGCCCAGTGAATAACTTATGGTAGGTCCAAGGTAATATCTTAATACATGTCTGTGGACTTATACATATAGTAGTTATTAAAATAATTAAATTATGTTGAGTATTCAAGTGAAATAATATAATAAAGGCAGTTATAGGAAACCCTTCTTGCACAAATTAAGAAAAAAAAAATAAAGCAAAGCTGCCTATTCCACCAAAGTTCAAAGAAAGCACAGTTTACTAAACCATCTCTTAATTTCCCCAATAAAAAACTAGGATTTCTCTTTTCTGTACTTTCCAATATCATAATTACACTTATTCAAATGAGAATTGTTCTTGCCCATTGTTATTTGCACATAACACTCTCAATAACCTAGATTACTTCAGCCTCTGGAGTTTAACATTTTATAATTTTTTTAATGTCTATTTATATTTTTGAGAGAGAGAGATTGAGACTGAGAAAGAGAGACAAAGCATGAGCAGAGGACGGGAGAAGAAAGAGAGGGAGACACAGAATCCAAAGTAGGCTTCAGGCTCTCCGTTGTCAGCACAGAGCCTGATGCAGGGCTCAAACCCACGAACTCCAACATTATGACCTGAACAGAAGTCCCATGCTTAACCAACTGAACCACCCAGGCACCCCTGGAATTTCACATTTTAAAACCAATTCAAGTCTTCATTAACAATAAATTCACAAAAGCAGATCATTCACAAAAGCAGCTCAATGTGTTATTAACTGAATAAATTATTTTTACAGCCACCTTTAGAATCAATATGTATTCCAGATACTTCTTGTCCCATATACAATACTCCGCACTTACCCATGGGCATTATCCTCCAAATCCTCAAATCATGGATAGTACCAAACCCTATGTATACTATGTTTCTTTCTATACATGAAAAAATTTAATTTACAAATTAGGCACAGTAATATATTAGCAACAATAAATAAAATAAAACAATTGTAACAATATAGTATAATTAAAGTTATGTGAATGTGGTTTCTCTCTCAAAATATTTTATTATACTGTACTCACCCTTCTTCTCGTGATGACGTGAGATGAAAAATGCTTACCTGTTGAGATGAAGTGAATAAACAGGCGTTGTGATGAAACCTCAGGCTATTACTAACCTTTTGATGATAAATCAGAAGTAGGACCATCTGCTTCTGGTCAGTGGTTGACCGCAGGTAAGTGGAACTGTGGAAAGCAAACCCGTGAATAAAGGAGGGACTACTGTATGCTCTATAACTTAACAAAATTAAAATGATTAACAATGTGTAATAGGCATCATCAGTATTATTTACTAATTATTTCTAAGTTTAGTCAAAAGAAACATGTGAATGTCTATGTCACAAAATTCACTTAGGATTTCCTACTTTGTCACTGATTAGAAGTGGGTCATGTATCAAAAGTTACACTTTTTTTCAATCCATATGTTTCTTACCTCAAATGAATAACTATGACGACTACTTCAATTACATTTTGTAATATGCAATGTTTTATAAAATATACTTTTCTACCTATATAAACATCCCTTGTATAGCTATTATTTGATATTTGTTACATCATAAACTAGCTGGCTTTTTCTCTTATATTTTATTTTTTGGCTGGTCAATTTGCGCATTGTTTAGTCTTTGTACCCAAAGCATATATATATTTAACGTAATGTCAGCCAACAACATGGCTTTATGTTTTTTGGTTTAGTTTTTTTTTAATTGCAATGCTGGGAACACAGTGAAGTTTAGAAACTAAAAACAGGGACACCTAGGTGGCTCAGTCAGTTGAGTGTCCAACTCTGGAGTTCTGCTAAGGTCATGGTCCCAGGGTCATGGGATGGAGTCCTGCATCGGGCCTTGTGCTGAGCATGCAGCCTACCCAACACTCTGTCTTTACCACGCTCCCTACCCCTCTCCTCCACTCATGCACTTTCTCTCTCTCTCTCTCTCTGGCTCTCAAAAAAAAAAAAAAAAAAAAAAGATTTCTTGTTTTCAAATGATTCCTAGAACTGAGAAATAATATTTATATTTCAGCATCTTGAGCCTACAGATGACAAATACGAATTACAAGTATATTTAACATTCAAAATAATTTGACAGTACTTAGAATACCTACCAATAATTATATGAATCAACTTTTTCTTGCTTTTTGCTTATGTGCATTTAATGTTAATGGGAGCTTTGTAGAATTAGAAGATCTTGTACAGGAAAATATCTCAAGATTTTTCATAAAAGTTTTTATTTTTCGGTCTAATTTGGACCAGCAGATTATCTGACTCGAAAAGCATTATGAAAGTAATGTGACTAATCAGAATTATTAGTTACAAAAGAAAGTTCAATGTTTGCACATCTTCTTTTGGAAAACTACGAGCAAAAATGAGTAAGAGAACGGTTTGTTAGGATTATCTTGATATCAGTAACATATAAATTTATCTTAAGAATTAAGAAGTTATAAAATGTATTCATAAATTTGCCAATCTAAAGAATGCTAGTATAACAGTTCACAATTGCTTACTTAGTTTTCATTAAAAATTAAGATTTCTAGGGTTTAAGAATTCTAATTAATATACATAATTCAAGCTACTGGAAATAATAAGAGAAACAACTCTGCATGCAAAGAAAGTAAAATGTGCTTTTTTGCTAATAAAAGGTAGGAAAAATAAGAATTAATTACTAATTAACAGAGAATTTCCTTAACATTTATTTAACAATGTTATACAGATCAAATCATGTGTTTTCACAGTAATGCAGAAATGTGATGGAAAAGACAACCAAGACTATTCTAATTCAGCCACTCATGCATTAATTCACAATATTTTAATACCTTTGCCATTATTAAATGTACTTGGTATATAAAGCTTTAGAATGAGATACTTAGGGAATATAAAATGATACATCAGGCTTTCTTCTATTGGTTGGATGTACTTTTTTTTAAATCAAAATTGCTACTGTTATATGTAATCATTTTATATGCATGTAACAGCGTAAATAGAAAAATTCAAGTGTCAAGTAGTTTTTCAAGTCAATACGCACACACATATTGAAACAGATTTTGCATATGCAGCTGTTAAACTCCTACCCAAGGGATTATTAATGCATCCTTAGCAGCTGCTACTTCTTTTATTTGAAGAAACTGTGAGAATAAAATTTGACATATTGCAAGTCACATGATCCAACCTAATAAGGCTAACTGAGGCATAAAAATGAGTCACTAATACCCAAATTAGTAGATTATTAAAAGAGATATGAATATGCATGTTGCAATGCCAAATATATTTCCAAGATTTCAAAGACTTAAAATATCCTGAAAGTTGTCAATAAAAAGACATTTTACAATATTAAAAATCCACTTAAAATATTTCATAATGTTGACAATTTTATTTCCATCTAGCTTTTCACTTTGATTTCAAACATATTATATTACATTGTTTAAATATTATAGTAAAATTAGTATAAAATATTCAAAGTTTATTATTTTGAATCCAATTTTTAAAATTCAAGAATATGTAAAAATGTATCTCAAAAGGTTATTTCTGATGTCCATATATTTAATGTGAAGTTAAATTATTTAATTATAAATAAAATATTTTGTGATTCCCAATTATTTTAAATTGAGTATTAAAATATATAAGCCCTGCAGTCTTTGTGATATTAGCAATAAAATGTGAATATAACTTGAATACATAAGCAAACATTTAAAGTTTTTAAGTAATATTAAAAATACTAGGATATTTCAAGTGAATAGTGTTAAAAATATCTAGCTTTATTTTCAATTCATAATTATATACTTCAAATACTTTATATGATTTCTGGTTGCTTGTTATAGGAGCAAAATTAATAAATCTCATTGAAATATTTTAGTATATTAGCCATTTTTAAAATTTATTTTTGAAGCATTTTTCCTAGGATTTTTTTCTTTTGTGTATCTCACATGGAGTGTATGTCATACTTCCTGCTTTCTTTGTCCTTGGTTACTCATCATTACTAAAGAAAATCACAAATACTTGCTGACAGATCTCACTATTAATTATAGTTTCCTAATCTCAGTCATCCCTTCACAGATTATTCTGGATGTCTAATGTCATAGCAAACGCTACAGAACATAGTAGCTTAAATGATTTACTATCACAGATGGACAGTTCTCTCTTGGGATCTCTCACACACACTGCAGGATAAAGTCACTTGAAGGTCCAATTCAGTCTGATATGCAAGATGCCTATTTCATTGACCTGTCTGGTGCCTGGAACCATGGCAGCTGTCCAAAAACACTATCATTCTCTCTCTGTCTCCCTTACTCCCTCTTACTCTTCTGTCTCTCCTATACTATTATAATTTCCCAAGAACTTTATTTACATTACTAAGTAATTGTAATTTTGAAATATATCAGTAAAATGCCCAATGGATTTTGTTTCAAGCATTATATTCATCATTTCTGAAATTTATATTTCTGCATGGACACTGAGGACAACACTGCTTCCTTACTTATATTTTTAATTAGATTTTTTAACAGTATTTAAAACTTTCTTATGCCATATGTTATGTCAGATACTTTAAAATAGCATTACCTTCATTATTTCAGTTCCATTCAGCCATTTCTAATGTTTACTGACTGTGGATTATTAACATTTTGTATAAATTTTTCTTTCTGTTTTTAATTTTTTAATGTTTATTCATTTTTGAGAGAGGGTAGGGGCAGAGACAGAGGGAGACACAGAATCTGAATTAGGCTCCAGGCTCTGAGCTATCAGCACAGAGCCCATTGCAGGGCTTGAACTCATGGATCACGAGATCATGACTTATTCCAAAGTCAGACGTTTAACTGACTGAGCCACCCCAGAGGTCCCAATTTTTTTTTTCTTTCTATTTCTAAAAAATTATTTATTTATTTATTTATTTATTTATTTATTTATTTATGAGAGAGAGAGAGAGAGAGAGAGAGAACCAGCGGGGTAGGTGCAGAGGCAGAGGGAGACAGAGGATTGGAAGCAGGCTCTGTGCCGACAGTCCAATGTGGGGCTTGAACCCATGAACCATGAAATCATGACCTGAGCTGAAGTTGGACACCTAACTGACTGAGCCACCCAGGTACCCTTAGTTTGTATAACTTTTAATTGAATGAAGGAATGTGTTTTTGACTTAATTTTTACTAAAATGGATACTTATATATGCAGAAAAATCCTTTTCAAAAAAGACAATCTTAATTAAGGTTTCCTAGGAAGGTGTCAGAATAGGGGGATCCTGAGCACACCCTGTCCCACAGATATACCTAGATAACACCCATATCCGTGTCAATAACTGAGAAAATTACCAAAAGACTGGCAGAACAGACTTTCCACAACTAAATGGAGAAAAGAGGACATACTGAAAAGGAAAGAAAGGGTGGAGATATAGTCAGGGGCCAAAATGATCCACAAGGCTGTCTATAGGAAAAGGACACCACTGGCACAGGAAAGCAAGAGGAACACACAGCACACCAGGCACCTAGGGAATGGGAGCTCTGCACTGGGAAGACAGATCCCCAAAAGCCTTGGCTTTGAAAACAAGACAGGCTTAACTTCATGAGTTGTTACCATCAGTGAGGGTTAGCATTTGGAACTTTGAAAATCAGTGAGCTCAGCTCTGGGAGAGCTGGAGGATAACAGGACTGAGCACCTGTGCCTAAAGAAGCAACATAACAAACAGTCCCTCTGAGATACAGCACAGAAGCAGAAGTTTGAAAAATGCCTGGGATATATGGAAAGGAGATTTATTTACTAATCTGAGAACATGTACTGGAAGGGGAAGGATCTTTAGGAGACTTATTCAAGAACAAAAGGGCTGGCAGGCACCATTTTCCTCCCCAGATGCACAGCCTAAATACACAGGAACTAGCAAAGCTTGAACACTCCATTTGCTTGCTAACAGCGTGCCCAACTACCCATGTTCTCCTGTGGATGTTCCCCATGAAACGGGGTTTTAGCAGGAGTTCAACCAAAGCAGCTGCATAGCTTAGCAGTGGGTAAGCAGCCCCAACAAGTCTCCAAAGCGACTCCTGCCCCAGGGAGAAAAGAAGAAACCACACACACCAGTTTGACTGCAGTCAAAGCAGTGGGCTGGGGGCAGACATTTGTTCTGACTGTAGGTCCTGCACATCCACAAAAGCTTCCCAGAGAACAGCACAGGGAGAGCAAACTGTAGTTGAGTATAGCTACAGCTCTAGCAAAAGCTGACCCAACTGAAACCCAAGGCAGCCACAGATGGTCCCGTTAACAACACAGGAACAGATTCTGAACACAACAGGAAAAGAGATGCATTGTAGACAACTGGATTGAAGGTAAACGTGACTCAGTCACAAAAATAGGGCCCATGCAATACACATAGGAGATAGCTCTGAAGCGTTAAACAGGGGAAATTGCACTGCAGGGCACTATAGCAACTCTTCCACATAAAGTCACTACTTTCATGAACAGGAGACATAACTAACTTTCCTAACATATAAAAATAGACAGACAAAATGAGGAGACAGTGGAATTTTCCAAAATGAAAGAACAGGATAAATCACAGTCAGAGACCTAAATGCAATGGAAATAAATAATATGTTGGATAGAGAATTTAAAGGAATGACCATAAAGAACTAAATGGACTTGAGAACAGAGTGGAGGAGCTCAGTGAGACCGTTGATGAAGAGATAGAAAACATAAAAAAAGAACCAATCAGAGATGAAGAACTCAATAAGTAAAATTAAAAGTACATTAGAGGGAGTAAATAGTAGACTAGAAGAAGCAGAAAAACAGATTGGTAACTGGCAGGACAGAGTACTGGAAAGGTATCAAGCTGAAGAGGAGAAAGAAAAAAAGACTAATAAAAAATGAGAATACATTTATGGAGCTCAGGAAAACCATCAAGCATAATAACATTCACACATAGTGATCCCAAAAGAAGAAGAAAGAGAAAGGGGGGGGGGCAGAAAATTTATTTGAAGAAATAATAGATGAAAACTTCCTAATTCTGGGGAAGGAAACAGAAATCCAGATCCAGGAGGCACAGAGAGCCCTCATCAAAATCAACTCAAGAAGGTCTACACCAAGACACATTGTAAGTAAAACGGCAAAAAGTAGTGATAAAGAGAGAATTTTAAAAGCAGCAAGAGAAAAGAAAATTATTACATATAGGGAGAAACCCGTAAGGCAATCAAGAAAACCCATAACCGATTTTCAGTAAAAACTTTGCAGGCCATAAGAAAGTGGCATGATATATTCAAAATGCTGAAAACACACACACACATTCACACACACATACACACACAACTCTGCAACCAAGAATACTCTATCCAAAAAGGTTATCATTCACAATAGAATGAGAGATAAAGAGCTTCCCAGACAAACAAAAGTTAAAGGAATTCACGACCACTAAAAAAGCCCTACAAGAATTGTTAAAGGGGGTTCTTTGATTAGAAAGACCATACAAGGAAGAAAAGTAGAAAACAAAAAAGGAGTAAAATTAGGTATATCTATAAAAAATCAGTCAAGAGACTTACAAAATAAAAGAATGTATAATACCATACCCCTAAAACGTGGAGGAGCCAGGGACGAATAAATTGAATGGGTTCTAACTTAAGCAACCATCAACATAAAATAAACTGCTGTAGGTATAGAATGTTATATATAAACTTAATGGTAACCACAAATCAAAACCAGTGATAGATACACAAAAATACAAAGAAAAAGGAATCCAAGTATATCACTAAACAAAGCCCAGCAAACCAGTACAGAAGAGAGCATGAGAAAAAAGAAACAGAGAACTACAAAAACAACCATAAAACAAGTAACAAAATGGCAATAAGTACGTATCTATCAATAATTACACTGAATGTAATTGGACTAAATGCTATAATCAAAACTCATAGGGTGATGCAATGGATAGAAAACAAGACCCATCTATATGCTGCCTACAAAAGACTCATTTCACAAGCAGATTGAATACAAAGGAATGAAAGGCACTTATTTATGCAAATGGAAGTGAAAAGAAAGCTGAGGTACTAATACATATATCAGATAAAATACACTTTAAAACAGAGATTATAACAAGAGAAAAATAAGGCACTATATAATCATAAAGGGAACAATCCAATAAGAAGATACAGTAATTGTAAATATTTATGCACATAGCACATAAGTACCCAAATACATAAAGCAACTAAAAACATAAAGGAAATAATTTATTGTAATATTGTAATAGTAGTAAGAGCACCCCACTAGTAATAGCAGTAACACCCACTTATCACAATGGATAAATCATCCAAACAGAAAATAAACAAGAAAAGAGTGGCTTGAAAGACACATTGGACCAGATGGATCTAACAGGTATAATCAGAACATTCCATCCTAAAACACCAGAATACACATTCCTTCCAAGTGTACATGGAATATTCTCCAGAATACATCACATGTTAGACAAACAAGTCTTAACAAATTAAAAATTATCAAAGTCATACCATGCAACTTTTCTGACCACAATGCTCTGAAACTAGAAATCAACCATAAGAGAAAAATCTAGAAAGAATACAAATACATGGAGGTTAAATAAAATGCTATTAAGCAATGAATGGGTCATCCAAGAAATCAAAGTAATCAGAAAACACACAGAGACAAAGTGCAATGAAAGCACGATAGTCCATCATCTTTGGGATGCAACAAAAGTTTTTTGAAGAGGGAAGTTGATGGCAATAGAGGTTTACCTCCAGAAGCATAAACAAACAAACAAACAAACAAACAAACAAATCTAACAGCATCTAAAGGAGCTAGAAAATGAACAACAAACAAAACTCAAAAACAGTAGACAGAAGGAAATAAAGGTTAGAGTAGAAATAAACGAAATAGAAACTAAAAAATCAATTGAATAGGACAATGAAGCAAGGAGCTTGTCCTCTGAAAGATCAACAAAATTGATAAATTTTAGGAAGACTCATCAAGAGAGAGGAATGGGGTGGGAGGAACAGGGGTGTGGAGAGAGAGAGAGGAGAGAGCTGAATACAGAAAATCAGAGATAAAAGAAAAGAAATAGGGGCACCTGAGTGGGTCAGTCAAATAAGCGTCTGACTCTTGGTTTTGGCTTAGGTGATAAGCTCATGGTTTGTGAGTTCAAACCCCACATCGAAATCCATGCTGACAGCATAGAGCCTTCTAGGGATTCTCTCTCTTCTTCTTGCTCTGCCCCTCCTCTGCTCTGTCTCTAAAAATAAATAAAAATAAACAAGGTTTTTTAATAAGAAGAAATAAGAACCCACACACAGAAATAAAAGGGTTATAGAGAATATTATGAAAAATTACATTTCGAGAAACTGGACAACCTAGAAGAAATAGAACAATTCCTAGAAACATATATCCTCCCCAAACTGAACCAAGAAAAAACATAAAATTAAAATAGACTGATTACCAGTGGTGAAACTGAATAAGTAATAAAAAAATTCCTGACTCACAAAAGTCTAGGACCACATGGCCTCACAGGTGAATTCTACCAAACATCTGAAGCTTTAATACTGATTCTTCCCAAACTATTCCAAAAAATAGAAAAGTCATTCTATGAGACCAGCAGTACTCAGATACTAAAACTAGATAAAGACACAACAAAAAGATAGAGGCTAATATCTTTGATGAACATAGATGCAAAATCCTCAACAAAATTTAGCAAACCAAATCAACAATACATTTAAAAAAATCATTCACTATGATCAACTGGGATTTATTTCGAGAATGAAAAGGTGGTTCAATATTCACAAATCAGGGGCGACTGGGTGGCTCAGTTGGTTGAGCATCCAACTTAGGCTCAGGTCATGATCTGGCAGCCAGTGGGGGGTTCGGGTCCCACATCAGGCTCTGTGCTGACAGCTCAGAGCCTGGAGCCTGCTTCAGATTCTCTTTCTCTCTCTCTCTCTCTCACTCTCTCTCTCTCTCTCTCTCTCTGTCTCTCAAAGATGAATAAATGTTAATTTTTTTTAATATTAACAAATCAATGTGAAATATTACATCAATAAGGAAAGGATAAAAAACACATGATCATTTCAATAGATGCATAAGAAGCATTTCACAAAGTATAATATCCATTCATGTTGAAAACCTAAACATGGTAGGTTAGAGGGAACATACCTCAACATAAGAAAGGCCCTATATGAAAAAACCTATAGCTAGCATCATACTCCATGGTGAAAAACTGAGAGCTTTTTCCCTAAGATGAGGACCAAGACAAGAATATCCACTCTTACCACTTTCATTTACTATAGCACCAGAAGTCCTAGCCACAGTAACCAGACAAGAAAAAGAAATAAGTCATCTAAATTGGTAAGGAATAAGTAAAACTTTCACTATTTGCAGATGACATGATATTATACATAGAAAACCCTATAGACTCCACCAAAAATGTACCAAAGTTCATAAATAAATTCAGTAAAGTTTTAGGATACAAAATCAATATACAGAAATTTATTGCATTTCTATGCACTAATAATGCAATAGCAGAAAGAGAAATTAACAAGTCCATTTCAATCTCACCAAAATAATAAAATGCCTAGGAATACACTTAACCAAAGACATAAAAAACCTGTACTCTGAACACTATTATACACTGACAAAAGAAATTGAAGATGACATAAACAAATAGCAAGATAGTCCATGACCATAGAGTGGGAGAACAAACTTTCACAAAATGACCATACTATGCAAAACATTCTACAGATTTAATGCAATCCCTCTTAAAATACCAACAGTTTAAGACTTAGAATAAATAATCCTAAAATTTGTATGGTACCACACAATACCCAAAATAAAGCAATACTGAAAGAGAAACATAAAACTGGAGATATCACAATCCCATATTTCAAGATATACTACAAATTTGTGGTATTCAAAACAGTATGGTACTGGCAAAAAAACAGACACAGATCAATGGAACAGAAAAAGAGAACCCAGAAATAAACCCATGATTATACAGTCAGTAAATCTATGACAAAGGAGGAAAAAATATGCAATGGAAAAAAGACAGTCTCTTCAACAAATGATTTTGGAAAAACCTAGACAACTACATGCAAAAGAATCAAACTGGACTACTTTCCCATACCATACACACACACACACACGCACGTACACACACACACACACACACACACACACACAATGGATTAAAAACCTAAATATGAGACCTGAAATCATAAAATCCAAAAAGACAGCACAAGCAGAAATTTCTCTGAAATTGGCCATAACAACATTCTTCTAGATATTTCTCCTGAGGCAAGGGAAACAAAAACAAAAACAAACTATTGGCACTACATAAAAATAGCAATCTTCTGCATAGACAAAGGAAACAATCAACAAAACTAAGACAACTTCCTGAATGGGAGAAGACATTTGCAAATGGCATATTCAATATAGAGTCAATATCCAAAATATACAAAAAAGCTGATACAACTACACACACGCACACACACACACACACACACACACAAATAGCCCAATTAAAAAATGGGAAGAAGACATGAACAGACATTTCTCCAAAGAAGACATACTGATGACCAATAGACACATGAAAAGATGCTCAACATCATTCATCATCATCAAAGAAATGTGAATCAAAACCACACTGAGATACCTCACACCTGTCAGAATGGCTAAAATAAAAACAAGAAATAGTAAGTGTTGTTAAGGATGTGGAGAAAAAGGAACTCCCCGGCACTGTTGCTGGGAATGCAAACTGGTGTAGCCACTGTGGAAAATAGAATGAAGATTCCTCAAAAAATTAAAAGTAGAATTACCATATGATCTAGTATTTTCACTACTGAGTATTTTCCCAAAGAATATGCAAATACTAATCCAAAAAAATATATTCACCTCTATGTTTACTGTAGCATTAGTTACAAAAGGCAAATTATGGAAGAAGCTGAAGTGTCCATCAGCAGACTGAATGGATAAGGAAGATGTGATAAATATGTGTGTGTGGAATATTACTCAACCATTATTTAGAATAAAGTTTTGCCATTTGCAACAACAAGGATGGATCTAAAGTGAAATAAGTCAGGTCAGAGAAAGACAAATACCATTCATCTGTGGAAGTTAGAAACAAAACAAAGAAAGAAAAAAGAGACATACAAAAAAAGAATACAGGTTTAACTATAGAGAACAAACTGATGGCTACCAGAAGGCAAGTGAGTTTGGGAATAGATGAAATAGGAAAAGGGATTGAAAGTACACCTATGATCATGAGCACTGAGTAATGCATAGAATTGTTGAATCACTCTTGTACACCTGAAAATTTTAAAAAAAAAGCCACTTTATTATATTGGAATTCTAAAAAATCTTAGTCAATATTTTCATTAGTGAGTTCTCTTATGCTTTATTTAAAACTAAATATATGTGTTGAAACATTCAAAGCTTTGCCTTTAATATCTGGTACAAAGGAAGGATGTCCCTCTCATCAATCATTTTCCACATTGCACTGCAAAGTCCTTGCTAATATAATGAGACAAGAAGTGGATTTATTTAAGTGGCTTAAAGATTTCTGCAACAGAGATTTCTTTAATATGTATTTTCATTACTTAATATCTCTTTTATTACTGAATACATTTTTATTGTAAAATTATAAACTATTTGTTTATACATGTACTTGTAAGAATAGCATTTTAGCTCCTCCCATGTATTTTGCAATTAAAGTGGCTATGAACATTTATGTGTGTGTTTTCTATAAACATAAGGTTTCAATTCAATTGGGGTATACACTTTGTATATGATAGATGAATCTTAAGACTAACTTTCTAAGAAACTACCAAACTGTCTTTCAATGTGGATTGTACCATTTTGCACTTCTACCAGCAATAAATGAAGGTTCCAATTTCTTCACATCCTTGCCAGAATTTGATATTGTTGTCCAATTCATTACCACTGGAATCATACCTTCAGTTTTGAAATTTAAAAACAAAAAGCAAAATCCCCAAATATTAAAATTGGAATTTTTAAAGTTTATTTTGAGAGAGAGAGAGCACAAGCAGGGGAGAGGCATAGAGAGAGGAAGAGAGAAACCCAAGCAGACTGCACGCTGTCAGCATAGAGCCCAACACAGGGCTTGATCTCACAAACCACTAGACCATGACCTGAGCCGAAATCAAGAGTCAGATGCTTAACCAACTGGGCCATGCAGTGGCCCCTGGAATAATATTTAAATTATAAGTTGGGCTCAGTAGAGGATTGTTTTCATCTAGAATGCTGTATTCTTAAATGACTTTCATCAATATATAAGGCATAATTTTGAAAACACTTTATTCAGCTATTATTGGCATATAAAAAGCTGTTCATATTTAATGTGTACAAGTTGATGGATTGGAAGATTAAGTGTGCACCTGTGAAACCATCACTACAATCCATGTCATAAAAATATCCATCATTTCCAAAAGTTTCCTCCATCGCTCTTCATTATTACTTTTGTGACAAGAACATTTTTTAAAGTTTATTTATTTTGAGAAACAGAGAGCACAAGTGGAGGAAGGGCAAAGAGAGGGAGAGAGAGAATCCCAAGCAGGCTCTGCACTGTCAGCACAGAGCCCAATGCAGGGCTCAAACTCACAAACTATGAAATCATGACCTGAGCAGAAATCAAGAGTGAGACACTAAAGTAAGACTGAGCCACCAGGCACCTCTGTGATGAGAACATTTAATACAAAATCCACCTTCTTAGCAAATATTTCAGGATAGGATATAGTATTTTTAATTATAGGCACTATGTTGGACAGTAGATTTTTAAGATTTATTCATTTTGTAACCAGAACTTTAGACCCTTTGCTAATACCTCCCTTGTTTCTCTCTTTCTCCAGTCCCTAGCAAACACAATCCCACTGTTTGCTTCTGATTCTTCCTATGAGTGGTACCATGTAGTATTTGTCCTTCTATGTCTGGTCTGTTTCAGTTAGCATAATGTCTTTCAAGTTTATCCATGTCATTATAAATGGCAGGATTTTCTTCTTTTTAAAGACTGCAATATTCCATTGTATGTATATACCACACTCTATCATCTGTCAATGGACATTTATGTTGCTTCCATTTCTTGGCTATTGTTTATAATGCTGCGATGAACATGGGGTGCAGATGTCTCTTCCAGATAGTGATTATGTTCCTTCAGATACACTCAGAAGTTGGATTGCTGGATAACATGGAAGTTCTAATTTTTTGAGAATCCTCCATACTGTTTTCTATAATGGCTGTACTAATTTACATTTGCACCAACAAGGTACGCACAAAGATACTTTTCTACATCCTCACCATCATTGCGTTATTTTTTGATAGCCATCCTAATATGTGTGAGGTGATATCTCATTGTGGTTTTTACTTTTCCCTAATAATTAGTTATTTTAAGCACCTTTACATAAACTTGTTGATCATTTTTATGTCTTCTATGGAACAATGTTTATTTAGTTCCTATGCCCATTTTCAACTTTTTTATTGAGTTGTAGGAATTCTTTTTATATTTTTAATATTAAACCCTTACCAGATATACAGATTTCAAGTATTTTCTACTATTCCATAGGTTGCCTTTCTAATTTCTTGATTGTTTCTTTGGCTGTGCAAAAGCTTTTTGGTTTGATGTAATTCTACTTGTCTATTTTTACCTATGTTACTTGTGATTTTGATGTCATATCAATGAAAACATAGTCCAAGACAATGTCAAGAAATTTTTCCCTAGATTTTTGTCTAGGATTTTTATGGATGCATGTCTTGGTTTTCTTATGAATGGTGTAAGATAAAGCCTAATTCCATTCTTCTGCCTATAAAAGTTCAGTTTTCCCAGCTTCTATTTATTAAAGAGACAATCCCATTGTGTATTATTGACACCCCTTTCAAAAATCAATTTATTATGGGCTTATTTCTGGGATCTTTATTTTGTTCCACTGGTCAATATATCTGTTTTTTATGACAATCCCATACTCTTCTGGTTTCTCTAGCTTTGTAATATATTTTAAAATCAAGAGCTATGAGGATTGCAGCTTTGCTTTTCTTGCTTAAAATTTCTTTGACCGGGAGCCCAGGTGGCTCAGTCGGTTAAGTATCTGACCCTTGATTTGAGCTCAGGTCATGATCTTAGGGTTTGTGAAACTGGGTCCCATGTCGGGCTCTGTGCTGACAGTGCAGAGCCTGCTTGGGATTCTCTTTCTGCCCCTCTCCCACTCACATACATGTATGCTCTCCCTCTCTCTCTCAAAATAAATAAATAAACATTTAAAAAATAAAAATTAAAAAGTTGCTTTGGCTATTCTGGGCTTCTTGCATTTCTGTATGAATTTTAGGATTTTTTTTCCTATTTCTGTAAAAAAACAAAAGTACCACTGGGATAGTAGAGACTGTAGTGAATCTGTAGATCACTTTGCATGGTGTGGACATTGTAACAATATTAATTTCCCAATACATGAACGTGGGACTTTTTCCATTTATTTGCATCTGCTTCAGTTTCCTTTATCAGTGTTTCATAGTTTTCAACGTATAAGTCTTTCACCTCCTTGGTTAAATTTATTCCTAAGTATTTTATTGTTTTTGATGCTATTTTTAAACTGATTTTTTTTTCTTAATTTCCTTTTAGGATGGTTTGTTGTTAGTGCATAGAAATACACCTGATCTTTATATATTTATATGTCCTACAACTTTATTGAATTAGTTTATTAATTATAATAGGTGTGTGTGTGTGTGTGTGTGTGTGTGTGCATGTGTGCACATGCACATGAGTGTGGAGTTTTTAGGATTTTCTGCATATAAGATCATACCATCTGCAAACAGAGATAATTGTACTTCCTCCTTACTGGCTTAGATGCCTTTTATTTATCTTTCTTACATAATTGCTCTACTTAGCACTTCGACTATTACCTTGAATAGAAGCCATAAGAGTGGGTATCCTTCGCTTGTTCCTAATCTTAAACATAAAGCTTTTAGATTTTCACCACTAAGCATGAGGTTAACTGTGGGTTAGTCATACCTGGCCTTTATTATGTTAAGATAGATTCTTTCTATACCTAGTTTGTAAATAATTTTATTATGAAAGGATGTTGATTTCAAATGCATTTTTATATCCATTGAGATGAGCATGTGATTTTTATACTTAGCTCTATTAATGTAGTATGTCACATTGTTTGATTTGCATGTATTCAACCATCATTGCATCCAAGGGATGATTGGTCATGAAACTTTTAATGTGCTAAGGAATTCGTTTTGCTAATATTTTATTGACTTTTATCCATGTTAACCAGGGATATTGATTTATAGTTTTAATTTGTTGGCACAGTATGGCTTTGATATCAAGGTGATGCTGGCCTTATAAAATAAGTTAAGAAGTGTTCTTTCTATGTTTATAAGAGTTTAAAAAGAATTGGTATTAATTTCTCATTCAATGCTCAGTAAAATTGTAAAGCCATCTAATCCATGATTTTTTCTTTTTTGGGAATTATTTGAAGATTGATTCAATATCATCACTCATTATTGGTCTGTTCCAGTGTTCTACTTTCTCATCAATCAGTGTTGGTTAGTTGGACATTTTTAGGAACTTATTTATTCTAGGCTGTTGAAGTTACTGGCATACAACTGTTCATAATAATCTTTTACAATTTTTAAATTTTTTGTAACATTGTTTGTAATGTCTCTTCTTCCATTTTTAAATTTTATTCTGAGTATTTGTCTTAGTCTAGCTAAATGTTTATTAATTTTGATTATATTTTGAAATAACCAATTTGATTATAATGTGTCTTAGTATAGACTTCACTTATTTATAATATATTTATTTTTATTTTTGTAATGTTTATTTATTTATTTTTGAGAGGAAGAGAGAGCAAGCAGGGGAGGGGCAGAGATAGAGGGAGACAGAATCCCAAGCAGGTCTGTGCTGTCAGCGCAGAGCCCAATGCAGGGCTTGAGCTCAGGAACTGTGAGATCATGACCTGAGCCGAAACCAAGATTCGGACATTTAACCGACTGAGCAGCCAAGGTGCTCCAGATTTATCATATTTTTATTAATTTGGGCTTCATGAATCTGGTTGTCCATTTCTGTCCCCTAATTTGTGAAGTTTTTGGTCATTTTCTTTAAATAAGCTTTCTGCACCTATCTCTTCCTTTTTTCCTTCTTGGACTCTTGTAATGAATGTGTTGGTCCATTCAATGACTACCTAAAAGTTCTGTAGCCTTCTTCCCTCTTTTTTCAAAATTTTTTTCTTTTTCTGTTTCTCCAACTGGATAATTTCAGACAACTCCTCTTTGAGTTTGCTGATCCCTCAGCTTTATCAAAAGTTTGCTGTTGAAACTTTTTAGTGATTTTTTTAAAAAAATTCAGTCCTTGTATTTCAGCTCTAGAATTTGTTTAGTTCTCTTTGTTAAACTTTTCACTTTATCTATGTATTGTTCTCCTGATTTTGTTTAGATGCCTAAATGTGTTTTTTTGGTACCTCATTGGATTTCATGTGATTATTTTGAATTATTTGCTGAGAAGTTCATAGCTCTCCATTTCTTTATGAATAGTTATTGGAGCTTATTTTGTTGCTGTCATGATTTCATGTTTCCCTGATTCTTCATGTTCCTCATGGTCCTGCATTGTGATCCTGGACTTGAAGTAGTTGCCTCTTCTAGTCTTTACAGACTGACTTCATCAAAGAAAGCTTTTCACCAATCCGGTTAGAGACTCTGGAGAAGTTTGTTTCCTGGGTCTGCTGACAGATGACATGGTGCTGGGTCTCCTGGTACACAGGCTTGGTGCCATGATCTACGGCCTGCTGCTGGAATTATTATTATTATTATTTCAATTTTGGTTCTTGCTTAGTAAAATGGGCTAAGACTTTCCCTTGGGAATTTTTTTTTAATTTCTACTTTAAACATTGCCAAATAATAAAGATTTACCTACAAATATTCCAGGGACTTTAATTGTGCAGAATTTTTGTTTACTATTAATTAATATATATTTTCTATGACTTAATTTTTTTAAGTTTAGTTGTAAAATATACTTCTTGATTAACAGGAAAAGTATGGATATCACAATTACTCACACTGAAAAACTATATTCCAAAATCTAAGATGTAAGGGAATAAATTTTCTCTAAGTAGCAATTCACTTATAGAAAATTCTCTCTCATCCTGTAACTTTGCAGGCTTCTATACTATGTCTGAACAAAATGCAATTCTACATGTTTCATTGCTCAAATAATTAAATATAATAAAAATGTATATTTTCAAATTTAGACAACTTCCTCTTTTTTAAATGTTTATTTATTTTTGAGAGAGAAAGAGAGAGAGAGATGAGAGAGAGAGAGAGAGAGAGAGAGAGAGAGAGCATGAACAAGGGAGGAGTATAGAGATAGGGAGACACAGAATCAGAATCAGGCTCCAGACCCCGGGCTGTCAGCACAGAGCCCAACACAGGGCTCGAACTCACAAACTGAGAAATCATGACCTAAGTCAGAGCGCTGAACCAACTGAGCTACCCAGGAACCCCTCTAAGTGTTTCTTTAAGAAAAAAAGAAAAAAAATGAAAAGTTTTCAAGGTAATTATTTACACATGATGAATTATTACAATATAGTTCACTGTGTTAGAGCATATTTGATTTATGATAAGTAATTTCATGTTTTGTTAGTTAGTTATTTGTCTTGATATTCAATTGGAAATGCTAAATAGTGATAAAGTCATCCTATATAAAATAAAATGTAGTATTTTGTAGTGGAAAGAAAATTTTAAAATTATAATGTGATTAAAAACTGAGATAGGAACCAAAGTTGGAGCGGTTAGTGCTAAAACGACATTTGTTGTTTTAACACTGGCAAGGTCATTCTTAGATAGCAAATAAACAGGCACAGCAGGAGATACCTACAAAGACATAATATCTTGATATCAGATTGATGTCAGCTACTCTTGATCACGCGCAGGCACCCCAATTACCTAGAATTACTATCCCAATTAAGCACCTGTCTTTACAGTTGAGTGTTATCAGGTTCAATTTGATAAGATGGGAAAGTCCCAATTAAAAGGACTCCCTAATTAAGCATGCTTTATGTAGAATAGACTGATTACTCCAAAAATATACTTTTCTGTCCTAGTTCAATAACATTTTATCCATTACATACACATCTGTTATCTATTACATACCCATATATTATCGATCTAGATACCTTTATCTATATATTTCCATTTAAGTAGTTATGCAATGTTTTTACAATAAATATCTTGCAACAGTAAAAGGAAAAAATGACACTTGTCAGAAATGGTTCAAATATGGCAAAATTCTTCTCTCTTACAAGTAAGCTATAAGCAGTATATGTAAGACTCCATTCCCTAATTTTTTTTTTTGTTTTGCTTATTTTGGACTTTCCATAGCACACTTTAATTTGCATTTACATTCAAAACTCCTAAAAATCATAGATATTCATTATATTTTGTGTGATTTCTATGAAGCTAATGTAATATCGTTCATCTAGCACATGTTTCACTCCTGTTATAATTTACAACTTAATTAGAACTCATTAGATAAATTGGTAGAACTGTGACTTTGAAACTGAAATCTCTACAGTTCCAATTATTCAAACGTGCATGCACTGCTAACTAGAGTGAGATGTGTCATTAGGAGGAAATGAAATTATATGAAGACTTATCTCTAGGCTTCTAACCCATATTGTATGAAGAGAAATATACTTACAGAATGATTTTTTTAATTTAATGAGTTTTGGAAGAAAGGTTCAGAAGAAATGAATATAAATATATTACATATTATTGCTGCATAACAAATCTCTTTAAAACATGCTGGCTTACAGGCGACTATAGATGCTGGAGAGGATGTGGACAAGCGGGAACCCTCTTGCACTGTTGGTGGGAATGCAAAGTGGTGCAGCTGCTCTGGAAAATAGTGTGGAGGTTCCTCAAAAAATTAAAAATAGATCTACCCTACGACCCAGCAATAGCACTGCTTGGAATTGACCCAAGGGATACGGGAGTGCTGATGCATAGGGGCACTTGTACCCCAATGGTTATAGCACTTTCAACAATAGCCAAATTATGGAAAGAGCCTAAATGTCCATCAACTGACAAATGGATAAAGAAGACGTGGTTTATGTATACAATGGAATACGATTTGGCAATGAGAAAGAATGAAATCTGGCCATTTGTAGCAATGTGGATGGAACTGGAGAGTGTTATGCTAAGTGAAATAAGTCAGGCAGAGAAAGACAGATACCATATGTTTTCACTCATATGTGGATCCTGAGAAACTTAACAGAAGACCATGGGGGAGCAGAAGGGGGAAAAAAGAAGTTATAGAGAGGGAAGGAGGCAAACCATAAGAGACTCCTAAATATTGAGAACAAACTGAGGGTTGATGGGGAGTGGGGGGAAGGGGAAAGTGGGTGATGGGCATTGAGGAGGGCACCTGTTGGGATGAGCACTAGGTGTTGTATGGAAACCAATTTGACAATAAATTTCATATTAAAAAAACAAGAAAGAAAAAAGGAGAAAAAAAAAAAGACGTCCATAATGTGAGCCAAATCTTTTTAAAAAATCTGTTGGAGAACCATCTTATTTGGATAAGACATTCAGACTCCTCATGGACATATTGATAGATTCAATAATCATGGAGATTATTGAAGGGGTTTGAACATTCATTGATTCATGAAATTTATCTCAATAATTCTTAGTAATTAAGTATTGCTGATGAATAATGAAATGACTTTTTAAACACATTTGGTGCGGGGTGCTTGGGTGGCTCAATTGGTTAAACGTCCAACTCTTGATTTCAGCGCAGGTCATGATCTCATGGTTTCTGAGATCAATCCCCATGTTGGGCTCTGTGCTGACAGCGTGAAGCCTGCTTGGGATTCTCTCTCCCTCTCTCTCTGCCCCTTCCCAGCTCTCTTTCACAAAATAAATAAACATTAATTAAAAAAAAATGCTGGCTTGAAATACCAAGAATTGCTGATTGTCTTATATAGTTTCTGAGGGTTGAGTACTTTAGTGTTGGTTGACTAGAAAGTTCTGGTTAGAGGTCTCCATGGAATTACAGTAGATATGGTTGGATTGCATTCTTTTTAAGGAATATATGCATCTGAAGAATTAATTCACAGAAGTCACCCAGAAATAACTTCACCTACTTGGCAAGGTGGTGCTGGCAGTTTGCTAGGAGATTTATTTCCTCTCAGTGTGAACATCTTTATGGGCTACTTGAGTGTCATCTCAGCATGGAAGCAAGCCCCCACCAGAGCAAGGGATTCCAGCAACCAAATCTCTTTCATATTACATCAGTCACACAGGACAGCCAGCCCTGGTGCAGTGTAGGAGACCACACAATGTCATTATCATGAGGCAATCATTATTGGGACCATCATGGAGGCTGGCTAACTTGATAGCTTAGTGCTTGCTGGCAGAAATTCTTTTGTCAGATTTTCATGATTCCACTTTTAATTCTGATATCGATTGTGTGACTTTTGGAAACACACTTGACTTCTATTTCTGAATGTCTCTATATTCAAAATAGAAATTACAATATTATTTACTTTATAATATCTATGAGAATTAAATGAGCTAACATTTGAAAAGTATTGCTAAAAGAGTTAGGGATACAGTAGGTTTCTATTCATAATTGTTATTTCTATTTTTACTTTTACAGTAATATCACAAAGTAAGCAATTTTTATGTGTGTTTTAGAGACTAAAGCATATGACTTCCTGGAGATCTTATATTCATATACTTTTGGCGGAAATAATTAAAAACAACTCTAAAAAAAGTATTTGGCTAAAATTAGCAACTCAGGAAGCAACAGATAGATGTTGGCTGGATGCAGAGAAATTGGAACCCTCTTACACAATTGGCGGGAATACAAACTGGTGTAGCCACGCTGGAAAACAGTGTGGAGGTTCCTCAGAAAGTTAAAGGTAAAACTCCCTTATGACCCAGCAATTGCACTACTAGGTATTTATCCAAAGGATACAAAAATACTGATTTGAAAGGGCACATGCACCCCAAGGTTTATAGTAGCACTATCAACAATAGCCAAATTATGGAAAGAATCCAAATGTCCACCAACTGATGAATGGATAATGAAGGGGTGTGTGTGTATATATATATATATATATATATATATATATATATATATATATCACACACACACACACACATATATATATACACACACATACATACACACATACAATGGAAAACTATTCAGCTGTTAAAAAGAATAAAACTTCGCCATTTGGAACAACATGGATGGAGCTGGAGTCTATTATGCTAAGTGAAATAAGTTGACCCACAATGTCACATTAGTTTCATGTGTACAACAGTGATTCAACTTCTCTTTATCTTAAGTTATGCTCACCACCATCAACATAATTTCTGATTGAGAGTGAAGGAGCTAGCAAATATATATTCCATGATGAATAAAATTTAAAACATAGTGAAATGAATGACCTAATGAGGAGATGTATGTTTATAGATGGACAAAGTACATATGAAAATTAAAATTCACAATATTATCTCTAACAACCTTGCATATTGGGCAAAAAGATAAAGACTGTATTTAGGAAAATTATTATGGAAATTATTATTAATAGGAAAATATAATAATTATAATAATTATAATTATACAATTAATATTATATTTTATTACCAGCATATGAATTGCCACCCTTTGGCTATGAGATACACTTTTATCATAAACCAGATTTGTGAATCAATTAAAATATTTAAAAACACCTGAGAATGACTGAAAATATAAAATCAATGATTAAAAACGAAACAAAAACTAAAGCATAAGTTTGTAGTTAAGTTTAATTCTCAGTTTTGAATTTGAGGTGAGGAGAGAGGGAATGTCAGAATTTAAATTAATTTCTTGGCTATGCCTGAGATCACTTCCTGACAAAATGAAAATAGGCTATGAACTAAAAATAGTTTCTATAGTCTATGCTAAATGTAGATGCCTGCCAAGAATAACAATGTTAAATGAAATACTTCTTGAAATAGGACCTACTGTCATCACTCTCCTTTGCTATTAATTTTAATTTCCTTAAAAGGTGAATTACCTTTGCAAGAATCTTATATTTTCATAAATATCACTAGCAATCAGAAAAATTTACAAAAAGTATAATAAGCCAATATAAAAGTATAACTCATAAAAATTTATGGGAGTATTTAAAACAGAAACACTGAATGAGAATAAAATATGCATGCATTTGAAATTTCATAAGTTAGTAGTTCCAGTGACTCCAGTAAAATTGAATTCCTTGCTCCAACCATAATCAACGATCTTTTTACATCAAACAATTTTGTATCTTAATGTCTCAGAATGAGGGAATATATTTTTTATGAACTGTACTCACCCTCTGTAAACTGTACACTTTAAAGATAAAATGGTTGTGAGGCAGTTGGATGGTTCAGTCATTAAGCGACTGACTTTGGCTCAGGTCATGATATTGAGGTTCAGGAGGTTCCAGCTCCACTTCAGGCTCTGTGCTGACAGCTCAGAGCCTGGAGCCTGCTTCAGATTCTGTGTCTCCCTTCCTCTCTGTCCCTCCCCTGCTCACACTCTGTCTCTCTCAAAAATAAAATAAACATTAAAATAATTAAAAATAAATAATAAAGATAAAATGGTGCAAATGTACCAAGAGTTCTTTCCAAATAATTGAAAGGAACCCCAAAGAACAATAGTAACAATAACACATGCATGCACGCACACACACACATAAACACAATCTACCTATCTGTACTTCCTCCTGTTTTGTAGACTGGTTTATGCTTCAAACAGCTGAGCAATATAAAAAAGTGGTTTCAATAAGTACCATGTTCTTCCAAAAATACATTATAACCACGTAAAATTCAATTTGCCTTACTATTTTCTCAAACTCCCCCACAACACACACACTGTTTTTCAATATGCATCTAGGTTTCTAATCATCAAATCTGGTGTTTTCTAACACTAAGGCTTTACCTAGAACAGACCTTCATTCATAGATGTTAATAAGTATTTATAGAAGGAATAGATGTTGGGCTTGAGAAAGGAATAGTCCAATTGACATTGATGTCTTAAATCATGAAAAAGTATAGTGCATGACTAGCATATTAGTGCATATGAAATTTTCTAATATGTACATTTAATAATGCTTCCTCTAATAGAAAGATATTTATTTTAATGAAAATCTTCCAAGCATAATCAGGCATAAAAATTCATTTCTTTCCTGTTAGCCAACCAATTGCTTTTCATTTAATTAAATCATAAATATAATAAAAATACTACAGAATAAAAGACACTAAAATAGAAAACTATTCAGTAAAGAATGTCTCTTTTTTCAAAAAAAGTATTTACAAAAATACTACATTGAGAAATGCAACAGATGTTACATTACTTATGCTTTAATAATAACTGAAATAAAGCATTTGAACATATAGCTGTGTTCTGGATTATAAGAAGTTTCATAAGGCATTATTAACAATTTATTCCTTTAACTGCTAGACTATTAGGAGACAATATGTTATTTCAAATCTAATAAAGGCATTTGAAAATATATCATCTGTATTTTGATTCACAATCAACATTTTTTTGCACCTCATGAATCAAATTCATTGAATGTATCTCACAAAACAATCTTATGCTGTGATCACTGTTCATTAAAGAAGTAAACAATGGATTTTGCTTTATGCTGAATACTCCCTCTTATGTTTGTACATTATATACCTAAAAGTATTTATGTGACATATGTATATATACACTTACATAAACCCATGTATAATATAAAGTATTTTTAATTATTTTGAGAGAGAGAGAGAGAGAGAGAGAGAGAGCAAGCAGGGGAGAGGGGCAGAGGGAGAGAGAGAGAAAATCTTAAGCAGGCTCCACACTCAGCATAGAGCCCAACACAAGGCTCAATCCTCAATCCTGGGATCCGAGCCAAAATCAAAAGTCAGATGCTCAACCGACTGAGCTACCTAGCTGCCCCTAATATAAAGTATTTTTAAATGTTATAGATTATTTTATATGTCTCATGTACTTGGTACTGATAAAACGTAACTGAATAAAAAATATAAAAGAAGTAATGATCCCTATCATGAAATAGCCCATGATAAAATTGGAAAGAAATAGAAACCGGAACACATTTGATGTTTTCCAAAGTTAACAGAGTACTTAGTAATTATTTAGCCATGGTGATCCCATGATTAGATTTATACCTGAAATAAGATTTTTTTTGCAATTTACTGAATGTTGAATGTTTAATGTCTACTTTCTGATCAAGATTTCCAAGGTGTTTGTCAATGTGAGTATAAATGATTTATTACATTTTAATATATACTAGCATAAAATGAGGACTAATTGAAAGATTATAAAGATGGGGATTAAAATATGAAGAAACAAATTAGTAATAGGAAAGAACATCAAATAAGTCTCTTAGCGTAAAAACAAAGCACAGAAGTGTATGAATCCACACAACTAATGATAAACTAAAGAAGTCAATGATAGAAACAGGAGATAGGAGGAAGATGGCGGCATAGGAGGACGCTGGACTCACCTTGTCCTGCTGATCACTTAGATTCCACCCATATCTGCCTAAATAACCCAGAAAACTTCCAGAAGACTAGCAGAACGGACTCTCTGGAGCCAAGCATAGACAAGAGGCCCACGGAAGAGGGTAGGAAGCGTGGAGAGGCGGTGCATGCTATATGGACTGGCCGGAGGGAGCCGGGGCCATGGAGGGGCAGCCCACCCGGCAAGGCAGAGCCCCCGAAGTCTGGATTGCAAAAGCTGAGGGGCCAGACTGTGTGAGTTCTGACAGCCAGAGGGACTTAATATCTGGAATGTTAAAAGTCAACAGCTCTGCTCTCAGACAGCAGAGAGAGAGAGAGAGAGAGGACAGTGGGAAGGAGAGTTGTTGAGCCCCAGAAGGACAGACTTCGGTGGGGGAACAAAGGCACTGGCAATCTTCATTTCCCTTTCCCATCCCCCTGATGAAATTCCAAAGGGAAGCAGTTCCCATCACTGAACTTCCTTGTACCACGCAAACGCCAATGCTGTGCTTCTGTGGATCCATCCCTGGAATGGGCCTGCCTCCCTCCCAGTGCTGTAAGACCCCTACGTCAGGGAACCACAGATTGCAAAGCTACCTAGGACCGCACCTCCTGTGCCTATGCACTTTGCAGATCCACCCCATCTAATACGCACTTGGCCAGATCCAATCGAAGCAGCACCACAATTCTGGCAGTGTGCAAGCAGCCCAGACAGGGGCCACACCACTCCACAGTGAGTCCTGCCCCTGGGAGAGGGGAAGATAAGGTACATACCAGTCTGACTATGGCCCCAGAGGTGAGCTGAGGGCAGACATTGGGTCTGCCTGTGGCCCTGCCTCCAACACAAGTTTCTCCGGAAAGCACAGGGGAAGTGCCCTGCAGTTCAGAGCTACCGCAGGGAATAACCAAAACGATGAAATGGAAGAATTCTGAAAAGAAACTCCAGGAAGTAGTGAAGCTAACGAATTGATCAAAAACGATTTAAGCAATATTATGGAACAAGAATTTAGAATAATAGTCATAAAATTAATTGCTGGGCTTGAAAAAAGCATAGAGGACAGCAGAGAATCTATTGCTACAGAGATCCAGGGACTAAAAAATAGTAATGAGGATCTAAAAATGCTATAAATGGGGTGTAAAATAAAAAGGAGGTGGCCATAGCACAGACTGAAGAGGCAGAGGAGAGAATAGGTGAATTAGAAGGTAAAATTATGGAAAAAGAGGAAGCTGAGAAAAAGAAAAATAAAAAAAAAGCCAGGACTATGAGGGGAGAATTAGAGAACTAAGTGATACAATGAAACAGAAAAATATCTGTATCACAGGAATTCCAGAAGAAGAAGAGGAGAGAGAGAAATGGGCTGAAGGTGTACTTGAACAAATCATAGCTGAGAATATCCCCGAACTGGGGAAGGAAATAGGCATTAAAATCCAAGAGGCACAGAGAACTCCCTTTAGACGTAACTTGAATCAAACTTCTGCATGTGATATCATAGTGACATATCATAGACATATCACAGTGAAACTGGCAAAATACACGGATGAAGAGAATTCTGAAAGCAGCTAGGGATAAACAGGCCCTAACTTACAAAGGGAGACCCATAAGACTAGTGGCAGACCTATCTACTGAAACTTGGCAGGCCAGAAAGGAATGGCAGAAAATCTTCAATGTGATGAACAGAAAAAATATGCAGCCAAGAATCCTTTATCCAGCAAGTCTGTCATTCAGAATAGAAGGAGACGTAAAGGTTTTCCCAAACAAACAAAAACTGAAGGAATTCATCATCACTAAACCAGCCCTACAAGAGATCCTAAAGGGGATTCTTTGAGTGAAATGGTGCAAGGACCACAAAGTACCAGAGACACCACTACAAGCATGAAACCTACACACATCACAATGACTCTAAACCCATATCTTTCAATAATAACACTGAATGTACATGGACAAAATGCTCCAACCAAAACACATAGGGGATCAGAATGGATCAAAAAACAAGACCCATATATTTGCTGCCTACAGAAACTCATTTTGGACCAGAGGACACCTTGAGATTGAAAGTGAGGGGATGGACACCTGAAAAACAAATAATCCAGTGAAGGAATGGGCAGAAAACATGAATAGACACTTCTCTAAAGAAGACATCCGGACAGCCAACAGGCACATGAAAAGATGCTCAATGTCGCTCCTCATCAGGGAACTACAAATCAAAACCACACTCAGATATCACGTCACGCCAGTCAGAGTGGCCAAAATGAACAAATCAGGAGACTATAGATGCTGGACAGGATGTGGAGAAACAGGAACCCTCTTGCACTGTTGGTGGGAATGCAAAATTGTGCAGCTGCTCTGGAAAACAGTGTGGAGGTTCCTCAAAAAATTAAAAATAGACCTACCCTATGACCCAGCAGTAGCACTGCTAGGAATTTACCCAAGGGATACAGGAGTACTGATGCATAGGGGCACTTGTACCCCAATGTTTATAGCAGCACTCTCAACAATAGCCAAATTATGGAAAGAGCCTAAATGTCCATCAGCTGATGAATGGATAAAGAAATTGTGGTTTATATACACAATGGAAAACTACTTGGCAATGAGAAAGAATGAAATATGGCCCTTTGTAGCAACGTGGATGGAACTGGAGAGTGTTATGCTAAGTGAAATAAGTCATACAGAGAAAGATACCATATGTGTTCACTCTTATGTGGATACTGAGAAACTTAACAGAAACCCATGGGGGAGGGGAAGGAAAAAAAAAGTTAGAGTGGGAGAGAACCAAAGCATAAGAGACTCTTAAAAACTGAGAACAAACTGAGGGTTGACGGGGGGGTGGGAGGGAGTGGAGGGTGGTGATGGGTGGGTTGATGGGGAAGAGGGCATCTTTTGGGATGAGCACTGGGTGTTGTATGGAAACCAATTTGACAATAAATTTCATATATTAAAAAAATAAAAGAAAAAAAGAAAAAAGAAAGAAAGAAAGAAGAAAGAAAGAAAGAAAGGAAGGAAGGAAGGAAGGAAGGAAGGAAGGAAGGAAGGAAGAAAGAAAGAAAGAAAGAAAGAAAGAAAGAAAGAAAGAAAGAAAAAGAAAGTGAGGGGATGGAGAATTATCTATCATGCTACTGGAAGTCAAAAGAAGGCTGGAGTAGCTATACCTAAAACAGAAAAACTAGACTTTAAATTAAAGGCTATAACAAGAGATGAAGGGAATTATATAATTACAGGGTCTATCCATCAGGAAGAGCTAACAATTATAAATGTCTATGCGCTGAATATGAGAGCCCCCAAATATATAAAACAATTACTCACAAACATAAGCAACCTTATTGACAAGAATGTGGTAATTGCAGGAGTCTTTAATACCCAATAACAACAATGGATAGATCATCTAGACACAGGATCAATAAGGAAACAAGGGCCCCAAATGATACATTGGATCAGATGGACTTGACAGATATATTTAGAACTCTGCATCCCAAAGCAACAGAGCATACTTTCTTCTCAAGTGCACATGGAACATTCTCCAAGATAGGTCACATACTAGGTCACAAAACAGCCCTTCATAAGTATATAAGAATTGAGATTGTACCATGTACACTTTCAGACCACAATGCTATGACTTGAAATCAACCACAGAAAAGTCTGGAAAATCTCCAAAAGCATGGAGGATAAAGAACACCCTACTAAAGAATGAATGGGTCAACCAGACAATTAGAGAAGAAATTAAAAAATATATGGAAACAAATGAAAATGAAAATACAACAATCCAAACCCTTTGGGATGCAGCAAAGTCAGTCCTGAGAGGAAAATACATTGCAATCCAAGCCTATTTCAAGAAACAAGAAAAATCCCAAATACAAAATCTAACAGCACACCTAAAAGGATATAGAAACAGAACAGCAAAGACACCCCAAACCCATCAGAAGAAGAGAAATAATAAAGATCAGAGCAGAAATACACAATATAGAATCTAAAAAACCTGTAAAGCAGATCAATGAAACCAAGAGTTGTTTTTTTAAAAAAGATAAACAAAATTGATAAACCTCTAGCCAGGCTTCTCAAAAAAGAAAAGGGAGAGGACCCAAATAGATAAAATCATGAATGAAAATGGAAATATTACAACCAATCCCTCAGAAATACAAGCAATTATCAGGAAATACTATGAAAAATTATATGCCAACAAACTAGACAACCTGACAAAATGGACAAATTACTAAGCACCCACACAATCCAAAACTCAAACAGGAAGAAATAGAAAAACTGAAGAGACCCATAACCAGTGAGGAAATTGAATTAGTTATCAAAAATCTCCCAACAAATAAGAGTCTAGGACCAGATGTCATCCCTGGGGAATTCTACCAGACATTTAAAGCAGAGATAATACCTATCCTTCTCAAGCTGTTCCAAAAAATAGAAAGGGAAGAAAAACTTCCAGACTCATTCTATGAAGCCAGCAATACTTTGATTCCCAAACCAGACAGACCCAGCAAAAAAAGAGAACTACAGGCCAATACCCTGATGGATATGGATGCAAAAATTCTCACCAAGATACTAGCAAATCGAATCCAGCAGCATATAAAAAGAATATTCACCATGATCAAGTGGGATTCATCCCTGGGCTGCAGGGCAAATCAATATTCGCAAATCAATCAATGTGATACATCACATTAATAAAAGAAAACAACCTTATGATCCTGTCAATTGATGCAGAAAAAGCATTTGACAAAATTCAGCATCCTTTCTTAATAAAAACCTCAAGAAAGTCGGGATAGATTGAACATATTTAAACATCATAAAAGCCATTTATGAAAAGCCCACAGCTAATATCATCCTCAATGGGAAAAAAACTGAGAGCTTTCCCCCTGAGATCAGGAACACGACAGGGATGTCCACTCTCACCTCTGTTGTTTAACATAGCGTTGGAAGTGCTAGCATCAGCAATAAGACAACAAAAGGAAATCAGAGGCCTCAAACTTGGCAAAGATAAAGTCAAGCTTTCACTTTTTGCAGATGACATGGTATTATACATGGAAAACCCGATAGACTCCACCAAAAGTCTGCTAGAACTGATACGTGAATTCAGCAAAGTTGCAGGATACAAAAATTAATGTACAGAAATCAGTTGCGTTCTTATACACTAATAATGAAGCAACATAAAGACAAATAAAGAAACTGGTCCCATTCACAATTGCACCAAGAAGCATAAAATACCTAGGAATACATCTAACCAAAGATGTAAAAGATCTGTAGGGTGAAAACTATAGAAAGCTTATGAGTAAATTGAAGAAGATACAAAGAATGGAAAAACATTCCGTGCTCATGGATTGGAAGAATAAATATTGTTAAAATGTCAATACTACCGAAAGCAATCTACACATCCAATGCAATACCAATCAAAATTGCACCAGCATTCTTCTCGAAGCTAGAACAAGCAATCCTAAAATTTGTATGGAACCACAAAAGACACCGAATAGCCAAAGTAATTTTGAAGAAGAACAAAGCAGGAGGCATCACAATCCCAGACTTTAGCCTCTACTACAAAGCTGTCATCATCAAGACAGCATTATATTAGCACAAAAACAGACACATAGACCAATGGAATAGAATAGAGACTCCAGAATTGGACCCACAAAAGTATGGCCAACTAATCTTTGACAAAGCAGGAAAGAATATCCAATGGAAAAAAGACAGTCTCTTTAACAAATGGTGCTGGGAGAACTGGACAGCAACATGCAGAAGAATGAAACTGGACTGCTTTCTTACACCATTCACAAAAATAAACTCAAAATGGATAAACGACCTGAATGTGAGACAGGAAACCATCAAAACCCTAGAGGAGAAAGCAGGAAAAAACATCTCTGACCTCAGCCGCAGCAATTTCTTACTTGACACATCTCCATAGGCAAGGGAATTAAAAGCAAACATGAACAATTGGGACCTCACGAAGATAAAAAGCTTCTGCACTACAAAGGAAACAATCAACAAAACTAAAAGGCAACCAACAGAATGGGAAAAGATATTTGCAAATGACATATTGGACAAAGGGCTAGTATCCAAAACTATAAAGAACTCACCAAACTTCACACCTGAAAAACAAATAATCCAGTGAAGAAATGGGCAGAACACATGCATAGACAGTTTTCTAAAGAAGACATCCAGATGGCCAACAGGCACATGCAAAGATGCTCAACGTCACTCCTCATCAGGGAAATACAAATCAAAACCACACTCAGATACCTCCTCATGCCAGTCAGAGTGGCTAAAATGAACGAATCAGGAGACTATACATGCTGGAGAGGATGTGGACAAGCGGGGACACTCTTGCACTGTTGGTGGGAATGCAAAATTGTGCAGCTGCTCTGGAAAACAGTGTGGAGGTTCCTCAAAAAATTAAAAATAGATCTACCCTATGACCCAGCAATAGCACTGCTAGGAATTGACCCAAGGGATACAGGAGTGCTGATGCATAGGGGCACTTGTACCCTATGTTTACAGTAGCACTTTCAACAATAGCCAAATTATGGAAAGAGCCTAAATGTCCATCAACTGAAAATTGATAAAGAAGATGTGGTTTATATATACAATGGAATACTACTTGGCAATGAGAAAGAATGAAATATGGCCTTTTGTAGCAACATGGATGGAACTGGAGAGTGTGATGCTAAGTGAAAGAAGCCATACAGAGAAAGACAGATACCATATGTTTTCACTCTTCTGTGGATCCTGAGAAACTTAACAGAAACCCATGGGGAAGGGGAAGGGGTAAAAAAGTTACAGAGAGGGAAGGAAGCAAACCATAGGAGACTCTTAAAAACTGAGAACAAACTGAGGGCTGATGGCGGTGGGAGTGCGGGAAAAGTGGTTGATGGGCATTGAGGAGGGCACCTGTTGGGATGAGCACTGGGTGTTGTATGGAAACCAATTTGACAATAAATTTCATAGTACAAAAAAGAAGTCAATGATAAAAGGAATGAAAAATACTTGCAACATAAACATAAAACAAAATAGAAGAACTTGCATCTAAGCATGTGTTATGTTTCTTAACACTCATAATAAATCTATGAAAATCAAAAAAACCCAAAAAATCCAGATTTTAAGAACAGATAAATATCAGTGGAAACAACAAAACCTATGTTATGTTTCTTTCTCTGACAGAATAAGCTAAAAACAAAAGATTATTTTTAGAAGATTGTATAAAAAGTTCTTTAATGAATCTATCTGTAGCACGAAAAGGCCCAGTATACCAGCTATCATTCATTAGTCAGCAAAACCACAACTTTCTGGATACTACAAACTTTAAAGATATAAAATGTATTTGAGGGAAATGCTTAAATAATTGATAAGCTCCATGAGAATCATATCAGAAAAACACAATAATTATGTAGCTAATTTTTGTACATAATTTCACCAGATCAAATTCTAAGTGTCTCACATATAATACATACTTTGGGGTGCCTGGGTGGCTCAGTCAGTTAAGTGTCAGACTTCGGCTCAGGTCACGATCTTGCACTCTGTGAGTTCAAGCCCTGAGTTCGGCTCTCTGCTGACACTTGGAGCCTAGATCCTGCTTGGGATTCTGTGTTTCTCTCTCTCTCTCTCTCTCTCTGCCCCTCCCCGATCGCACTTTCTCTCTGAATAAATAAATAAATAAATAAATAAATAAACATACATTTTTTTTTTTAAGTAATGTGCACTTCATTTCTTATAAGAATTGTATGGCCACTTCCAGGTAAGATGGAGTAAGAGGATCCAAACTCACCCTGTCCCATGAATAGAATTATATTAACACACACATCTGAGTCAATAACCCAGAAAATGACCCAAAGACTGGAAAAGCACTCTCCACAGCTAAAGAGAAGAGGTCACACTGAAAAGGGTAGGAAGGGCAGAGACATGCTCAAAGCCAAACTGACCCCTGGGACTATCTGAGGTGGGAAGGGACTGGGCATGGGTGGAAAGGGGAAAAGAGCAGGACCCCCAGGCAGGGGAACCAAGGCAGGAAGAAAAATCCCCTCAACATTTGGCTTTGAAAACCACAGGGGCCTAACAATGAGTGAGGAGTAACAACTAGAAATTTAAAAATCAGCCACCAAGACTTGGGAGAGCTGGGAGGGCAGAGTCCCCACCCTTGAAGACAAAGCACAACAAACATCCCTGCTGAGAAGCAGTAGTTGGAAAAACGCCTGGAGTATACAGGAATTTATTTACTAATCTCAGAGCCTGAGCTAGAGGGGCAAGGATCTTTGGGAGACCTCTACAAGAACAAAAGAGAGGGCACAAACCCTTTTACTCCCCTGCCCCCAATACAGATACACAGGATAACTGCCAGAACCAGCACACTGCAACATTCTCCACCTAGCTTGCTAAGAGCATCGTATCTCTTCTGCATCCTACCTATCTACTTCTGTGGATCCACCCCCTACAACCCAGCTGGTCTGATAGGAATTTTCCCTGATGGCTGCAAGTCCCCTCCTGCAGTAAACCAGCAAAGACCTTATTGGCAAGGCACTCCTCACTGCAGAGTTCTCTTGTGGACCAGCCCCCACCAGCCAGTAGCACAAGTTTTCTAAAGCTGTTCCAGTTGCCCTCCCGCAGCCAACTGGGGAAAACCTTGCTAATACCATATACCCTGCCCCTATGTTCTACAGACATGCCCTTTCCAAAATACCCTTGTCTGGAGCCCATCCAAAGTGGTGTCACAAGCCTGGAAATATATAAGCAGATCCAACAGAGGTCAGTAATACCCCAAAGTGACTCGACCCAGGGAGTGGGGAAGTTTACCACAAACACCAATCCAACTGTGGCCCCAGCAGTGGGCTGAGGCAGACATCTGGTCTAACTGCAGACCCTGCCCACCAATGAAAGCTTCTCAGGGGAAAACACAGGGAGAGCACCCTACAGTTTTGTGATAGTGTGTCTCTGGAAATACCTGGTCTAAATCAACTAAAGCACAAGGTGGCGTCAGATTATCCTATTAACAACACAGGGACCAAATCCTCTCCACAGCAGTCAAAAAGAGCCACTGCAAACAACTGGACTGAAGGCAAACATGTATCAGACAATATAGTACGGAGTAACAAAACATACATAGGAGACATGCCTAGGTGACAGGTACTGGTGAATAGGAAAATAGTACTACACAGCACTACAGGATCATTTCCTCATATGGCCACTACTATAAAGAGCAGGAGATATAGCTGATATTAATAACATAGAGAAACAGATGCAGAGAATTAGACAAAATGAGGAGAAAGAGGATAATGTCCCAAATGAAAGAACAGTAAGTACAAAATCACAGTAAGAGAGGCAAATAAAATGGAGGTAAGTCATATGCCTGTTAAGAGAATTTAAAGTAATGGTCATAAAGATACTCAATGAACTTGAGAAAAGAGTGGAGGAGCACAGTGACACTGTCAATATAGAGACAGAAAATATAAAGAACCTATCAGAAATAAAGAACTCAATCACTGAAATTAAAAAATACACTAGATGCAGTAAATAGTAGCCTAGAGGAAGCAGAAAAATGGATCGGTGACCTGGAGGACATAGTAATGGAAGGAAATCAAGATGAATAGGAAAAAAATACTAATAATAAATGAATACAGGGGCACCTGGGTGGCTCAGTCAGTTGAGCATTCGCCTCTCAGTTTTGGCTCAGGTCATGATCTTATGGTTCATGGGTTCAAGCCCTATGTGGGGCTCTGAGCTCACAGTGCAGATCCTACTTGGAATTCTCTCCCCGTCTCACTCTGTGCCCTTCCACCACTGGTATACTCTGTCTCTCTCAAAATAAATAAATAAAAATAAAACTTAAAAAAAATGAGAGCAGATTTAAAGAACTCAGTGAAACCATTTAATGTAATAATAGTTGCAAAACTTCCTGATCTAGTGAGGGAAACAGAAATCCATTTCCAGGAGGCACAGAGAGCCCCCAACAAAATTTATCCACAGTGGTCCACACCAAGACACATTGTAATTAAAAGATCAAAAAGTAGTGATAAAAAGAAAATTTTAAAAGCAGCAAGAGAAAGAAAACGATTACATACAATGGAAATCCCATAAGGTTTTCAGCTGATTTTTCAGCAGGAATTTTGCAGACCAAAAAGGAGTAGCATGATATATTCAAAGTTCTGGGGAGGAAAAAAAAAAAACCTCCTGCAACTAAGAATACTCTATTCAGCAAGGCTATCATTCACAATAGAAGGAAAGGTAAAGAATTTCCCAGACAAACAAGGTTAAAGGAACTCATGACTACTAAAAAAGCCCTTCAAGGAATCTTAAAGGGGACAATGAGTAGAAAGAAAAAAACATAAGTAGAAGTAAGAAAAGCAGGAAGGAAAAAGCAGCAAAATTAAGTATATCTATAAAAAATCAGGCAAGAGACTCATAAAATAAAAGGATGTAAAGTATGACACCACATACCTAAAACATGGCAGGGGAGAAATAAAGAACGGGTTCAAACTTAAGTGACTATAAACTTAATATACACTGCTATATGCATAAGATGTTATATATAAACCTAATGGTAACAATAAATCAAAAACTGGTCATAGGTATGCAAAAAAATAAAGAGACAGGAATTCAAGCATATCACTAAACAAACCCAGCAAACCATGAGAGAACCGAGCAAGAGAAGAAAGGAACAGAGAAGAACTAGAAAAACAACCATAAAACAAGTAACAAAATGGTAGTAAAGTACATACTTACCAATAAAAACTTTAAATGTAAATGTACTAAATGTTCTAATTAAAAGATCTAGGGTGCGGTGCCTGAGTGACTCAGTAGGTGAAGCATCCAACTCTTAATTTAAACTCTGGTCATGATCTCAGGGTTCATGGGATCGAGCCCCACATTGAGCTCTGCACTGACAGTGCAAAGCCTGCTTGGGATTCTCTCTCTCTCTCTCTCTCTCTCTGCCCCCTCCCCTGCTTGTGTACTCTCTCTCTCAAAATAAATAAATAAACATTAAAAAAAAGACCTAGGATGATGGAATGGATACAAAAACAAGACTCATCTATATGCCGCCTACAAGAGACTCATTTCAGATGTAAAAAACATGCAGACTGAAAGTGAAGAGTTGATAAACATTTATCATGCAAATGGATGTGAAAGAAAGCTAGAGTAGCAATATTTATATAGGACAAAATGAACTTTAAAACAAAGACTGTAACAAGAGACAAACAAGAACACTATATAATCATAAGGGGCATAATCCAACAAGAAAATATCACAATTGTAAATATTTATGCACCTAACATGTAAACACCCCAGTACATAAAGCCACTAATAACAAACAGAAAGAAAATAACTCAAAGTAATACAATAGTGGAGGGGACTTTAACACTCCATTTACATCAATGGATAAAATATCCAAACAGAAAATTAACAAGGGAACAGTGGCTTTGAGTGAAACAGTGTACCAGATGGATCTAACAGACATATCCAGAACATTTCATGCCAAAATAGCAGAATACACATTCTTTTCTAGTGCACATTGAAAATTCTCCAGAATAGATTATATATTAGTCCACAAAACAAGTCTCAACAAATTCAAAAAGACTAAAGCCATACCATGCACCTTTTCTCCACAATGCTACAAAACTAAAAATCGATCACAAGAGAAAAATCTGGAAAGAACACAAATACATAGAGGTTAAATAAAATGCTACTAAACAATGAATGGGTCAACCAAGAAATCAAAGAGGAAATCAAAAACACATGGAAATAAATGAAATGAAAACACAAAAGTCCAACATCTTTGGAATGCAGCAGAAGCTGTTATGAATGTTCAATTTTTAGCAACAGAGGTCTACCTCAAGAAGCAAGAGAAATCTGAAATAAATAACTTAATCTTATATCAAAAGGAGCTAGAACAAAAACAACAAACAAAATGCAAATCTAATAGAAAGAATTAATAAAAATTAGACCAGAAATAAATGAAACAGAAGCTAAAATACAATAAAACAGATCCATGAAACTAGAAGCTGGTTCTTTGAAAAGATCAACAAAATTGATAAACTTTCAGCCAGTTTCACAAAAGAGAGAGTGAGAATGAGAGAGAGAGAGAGAGGAGAGAGAACTCCAATAAACAAAATAAAAAATGAAAGAGAAATAACAATCGACACCACAGAAATACAAAAGATTACAAAATAATATTATGAAAGTTATATGCCAACAAATTTGACCCCTAGAAGAAATGGATAAGTATCTAGGAACATAATAACCTCCCAAAACTTAGCAAGGGAGAAACAGAATATTAGAACAGACCAACTTCCAGCAATGGAATTGAAACAGTAATCAAAAAACTCCCAACAAACAAAAGTCTAGCACCAGAAGTTTCACAGGTTAATTCTACCAAACATTTAAAGCTTTAATACCTATTCTTCTCAAACTATTTTAAGAAATAGAAGAGGAAAGAAAGCTTTCAAATTCATTCTGAGGCCAACATTACCCTTCTACCAAAATCAGAAAATATACTACAAAAAGAGAGAGAGAATTAAAAACCAATATCTATGATGAACACAAATGCAAAAACCATCAATAAAATATTAGCAAACCAAATCCAACAATATATTAAAAAAATCATTCAGCATGATCAAGTAAGATTTATTCCAGAGATGCAAAGGTAGATCCATATTGCAATCAATGTGATACATCACATTAAAAAGGAAAGGATAAAAATCATATGATCATTTCAATAGATATTGAAAAAGTATTTGACAAGGTACAACATCCAATAATGATAAAAAAACACCTCTCAATATAGTAGGTTGTGAGGAAACAGAACATTCCTCAACATAATAAAGGCCATATATGAAAAACCCACAGTGAATATCATAGTCAATGAGGAAAACAGAGCTTTTCCCCTAACATGAGAAACAAGACAAGGATGTCCACTCTTACCTCTTTTATTCAATATAGTACTGGAAGTCCTAGCCATAGTAGTAGACAAGAAAAAGAAATAAAAAGCATCCAAGTTGGCAAGGAAGGAGTAAAACTTTCACTATCTGCAGATGGCATGATATTATATACAGAACACCCAAGACTCCATCAAAAAAACTACTAGACTTGATAAATGAATTCAGCAAAGTTTCAGGATAGAAAATCAATATACAGAAATTAACTGTATTTCTAGACATTATAACGAAGTAGCAGAAAGAGTATTTAAGAAAACAATCCCATTTACAATTACACCAAAATAATAGAATATCTAGGAATAAACTTAACCAAGGAAGTGAGACACCTGTACTTTCAAAACAATATAGGATTGATGAAAGAAACTGAAGAACACAAAGAAATAGCAAGATATTCCATGCTCATGGTTTGGCAGAAAAATTATTGTTAAAATGCCCATACTACCAAAAGCAATCTACACATTCAATGCAATCCCTATCAAAATACCAAAAACAGTTTTCAGAGAACTAGAATAAAAAATCTTAAAATTTGTATGCAACCACAAAAGACTCCAAACAGCCAAAGCAATCTTGAACAAGAAAAACAAAACTGGAAGTATCACAATCCCAGATTTCAAGATACACTACAAAGCTATAGTAGTCAAAACAGCATGGTACTAGCACAAAAATAGAACAGATCAGTGGAACAGAATAGAGAGCTCAGAAACAAACCCATGATTTTATGGTCCATTAATCTATGACAAAGGAGGCAAAAATATGCAACAGGAAAAAGTGTCACAGTGTTGAGAAAATTGGACAGCTACACGCGAAAGAATGAAACTGAAATGTTTTCTCACATAATACACAAAAATAAGCTGAAAATGGATTATATGCCTAAATATGAGACATAAAACCATAAAAGTTTTAGAAGAAACCACAGATAGTAATTTCTCTAATATTGGCTGTAGGTGAATTTTTCTAGATGTCTCCTCAGGCAAGGGAAAGTAAAACAAAAACAAACTATTGGGATTCCATCAAGATAAAAAGCTTCTGCACAGAGAGGGAAACAATCAATAAAACCAAAAGGCAACCTTTGAATGGAAGATTTTGCAAATGACATATCTGATAAAGGGTTAGTATCCAAAATATATAAAAAACTTATCAAAGCCAACACACAAAAACCAAATAATCCAGTTAAAAACTGAGCAAAAGACATAAATAGACAATTTTCCAAAGACACACAGATAGCTAACAGACACATGGAAAGATGCTCAGCATCACTCATCATCAGGTAAATACAAATCAAAACTACAAGGAGATATCACCTCCCACCTGTAAGAATGGCTACAATTAATAACACAGGAAACAACCAATATCAGTGAGGATGCCAACTATTGGTGGGAATGCAAACTGGCACAGTCACTCTGAAAAATGATATCGAGGTTCCTAATAAAGTTAAAAATAGAACTACTGTATGACCCATCATCAGTTGGACTACTAGGTATTTACCCAAAGGACACAAAAATACTAATTCAAAGGGATACTTACACCCCATGTTTATAGCAGCATTATCAATGACAGCCAAATTATAGGAACAGCCCAAATGTCTATAGACTGATGAATGGATAAAAAAGCGGTAGTATATATACACAATGAAATATACTCAGCCATCAAAGAGAATGAAATCTTTCCATTTGCAATAACATGGATGGAGCTAGAGAGTATTATGCTAAGTGAAATAAGTCAGTCAAAGACAAATACCATATGATTTCACTCATATGTCGAATTTAAGAAATAAAACAAACGAACATGGAAGGAAAAAAAGAAAGAGGCAAACCATAAAACAGACTCTTAACTATAGAGAACAAACTGAGGATTGTTAGAAGGGAGATGGGCAGGGGAATGGGTTAAATGGGTGATGGGCATTAAGGAGGGCAGTTGTGATGAGCACTGAGTGTTGTATAGCAGTGATAAACCACTAAATTTTATACATGAAACTGATATTACACTATGTTAACTAACTGGAATTTAAATAAAAACCTGATGGGGCACCTGGGTGGCTCACTCGGTTGGGCATCAGACTTCAGCTCAGGTCATGTTCTCACGGTCCGTGAGTTCGAGCCCTGCATCAGGCTCTGTGCTGTCAGTTCAGAGCCAGGAGGCTGCTTCGGATTCTGTGTCTCCCTCTCTCTCTGCCCCTCCCCCACTCACGCTCTATCAAAAAATGAATAAACGTTAAAAAAATTTTAAATAAAAACCTGAAACTAACAAAAAATTTTAAATAAAAATTAAACAATAAAAATGGATAGAAGAGGGGCGCCTGGGTGGCTCAGTCAGTTAAGCATCCAACTTCGGCTCAGGTCATGATCTCGTGGTCAGGGAGTTCGAGTCCCGCTTTGGGCTCTGTGCTGACAGCTCAGAGCCTGGAGCCTGCTTCGGATTCTGTGTCTCCCTCTCTCTGCTCCTCCCCTGCTCGCACTCTGTCTCTCTCTCTCTCTCAAAAATAAATAAACATTAAAAAAAAAATTTTTAATGGGTATAAGACATGAACAGACATTTCTCCAAAGAAGACATACAAATGGCCAACAGACACATGAAAAGATGGTCAACATTATTCATCATCAAGGAAATGCGAATCGAAACCATACCGAGATATCACCTCACATTTGTCAGAATAGCTAAAATGAAAAACACAAGAAATAGCAAGTGTTGGCAAGGATGTGGAGAAAAAGGAACCCTCATGCACTGTTGGTAGAAATGCAAACTGGTGGGTGCAGCCACTATGGAAACAGAATGGAGCTTCCTCAAGAAATTACAAGTAGAATTACCAGATCATCCAGTAATTCCACTAATGGGTATTTACCCAAAGAATATTAAAATAGTAATTCGAAAAGAAATATGTTCATTGAAGACTTTTTTTAAACTGGCAAATTATGGAAGAAGCCCATGTCCACCAATAGGTGAATGGGTAAAGAAGAGGTAAATATATACTCAGCCTAAAAAAGAATGAAATTTTGCCATTTGCAACAACATATGTGGACCGAGAGGGTATTATGCTAAGTGAAGTGAGTCAGTCAGAGAAATACAAATACCATATGAGTTCACTCATATGTAGAATTTAAGAAACGAGCAAAGAAAAAAGAGTCAAACCAAAAACTAGACTAACTATAGAGAACAATCTGATGGTTACCAGGGGAAAAGTTAGTGGCAGACAGGTGAAATACATGAAGGGGATAAGGTGTACACTTATCCTGATGTATAGAATTGTTCAATCACTATATTCTACACCCGAAACTAATATCACAATGTATGTTAACTATACTGGGACTAAAATAAACAAATAATATACCAGTATATTAGTACTGACACTTTTACCACTGTTTAATAAAGCCTGAAAACATTTAAGTCTGCATGCTAGTATAAAACCCACTGAGAAAAAAAACAGGAATAGTCCATGAATCTAGGAATTTTTTACTAATACAATCATGGCAAAATATAATCTTGTAATCTACTAAGAGAATAATTACTTTTGTAGCAGGATTCTTGCACACAGAGTCGTGACACAGAGGCTTTTCTTTCCAGGAAGCAACTTTATTCCTGCCAGCACCACTCAGTTGGGTTCGTACCCAAAGAACTGAGCCCAGAAAGCCACGTGGCATAGTTTTTTATATATTTTTTTACTTCTTTGTCTCCCATATATGGTAACACACAAACATGTAGTCTGATTAAGTGGTCTCATGTTACAAGGTTGTGAGGGATGTTGTCACCTATGCATATAGTCAGTTTGCCTTGAGGGTTTTTTTTTTTCTTTCCTTAGGGAGGGGACCCTACCACACTTTCTTATACTGAAAATGGTATATAGTAAAGGAAAAGAAAGAATATAAAACTAACTATAGCCTGTCACAGAATTATCAAAATACTGCATTTTATTTGCACATTAAGTATGAGCATTACAAGACTAAAACTAAGAACGACTGCATGTTATTAGAGAAAGGTCTACATTGATCTATAAGTATAGGTAATATATAGGTAAACTTTTAAAGATAGACAGTATTTACATAAATATAATAGGAAAATCACCATTAAAATGAATCAATTAGTTACCCCATCAGGAAAAAAAGTTGAATCATTTTAGCAATAACAAAAATAGCACATTTTGCCTGTCATTGTTTTAAGCATTTTTGCATGCATTAAGCCACTAGAGCTCCACAATAAATTCATTAGTTGATTCTACTGTTATATCTGCTTTACAGGTTAGTTAACTGTGACCAAAAAAGGTAAAATTGTCTGTCCAATTTGAGAAATTAGGAGACAATGAATTTAGGGACGTAAAGTTTTAAGCGACTTTACCCAAAAATCTTCATGACCTCATAAAAGGAAGGTTTATTGCATAAAACAAAGAAAAGCACCCACTTTAAACACCTCAATGATTATTCATAATTGGGCTAAACGAAGGTTGAAAAGTGGCAGTCATTAAAAGATACCATGTCTCATCTAATAAAATAACACATAAGAAAACAGAGAAGCTATATACTAAGGAGAAGTCTGTAGCTAAGAATACACATTCCAAGGACAAGCTTAAGAAAAGAAAACTGAAGTCAAAGTGTGCCAAAGGAAGAAAGTAAGCTGCATAGCAGGTGGGAAGCTATTCTAAACAAAGAAACAAACCACTTCAATGTGCTGTGTAATTCAGGGAGGCTATTTGTAAATAAAGTAAAAGATAGAAGCTAAATCCAGGGTTGCCCAACCCCCATGGCCAAAAACAAGTTCTTGGAACTGGCAGGAAGGTGGTAATAAGAAAGAAGGCTATTACTCTTTTATTAGATATGCCTCTGTATCTCAGCCTAGTTCCTCTAAATAGAACTAACAGTTTGAAATGCCTCTTTAATCTGAATTAACCTTGATAGTATGAAAATAACAAAAACCTCAAGGGTATTTAATTCAAGGGCAAAAATCTGCATATTACTGAAGGCCAAAGGGTTACAATTTTTCTGTACAGAGAAAGAAGCAGCACAAGAGAGATAAGAATTCATACATACACCACTATCAAGAGTCACAGCTCTTCCTCGGCTCCAGGATTATCGCTGGTCTATATTCTACACCAAAAAATGGAATCTATCCTGACAAATAGGTGTTCTCCATATCCTGAAAATGTTGAGGCTGACTAAAATTTCCAAAAGAGAGAGGCTTTACTTAGGATGTAGAAAGTTACAGTAAAGATTACTTAATGAGTTCTGGAGTGACAAAAATTTTTAAAACTAAAGAGACACGCTTTTTGCATAACACTGTGAATCTACTACGTGCCACTGAATTGTCCACTTTAAAATGGTTCATTATATGTTATGTGAATTTCACCTCAGTTTAAAAAATCCAAGGTGGTTAAAAAAACAGTAAGTAGTTATCCTTTCATCCCCTTTAAAATTGCAATGATAAATTAATAGTAAAATACGAGTATGTATGGTTTCATTTAAATGAATATGCTTTATAAAATATATCATCTCCATCAGGAAAATACACAATTACTTTTTATCCTTTTTTTAGAAGTCAGGCCAGTCATTTTTCCCTGCCCAGTACCTTTAATAAGAGGTATTATTCTTTCAAAAATTGAATCTATGAGGTCAAAAGCAGAAAAGAAAATACCCTCTAATGAAAATTGCAGTTCTATTTCTGTTTCGAGGCACTTTAATCATTCAGTGTGTATTGTTGCTGGACTTAACAATCACCATTTGTGGGCAAAATAGCTCTAATTAGCTCCATGTTAAGCACTGAGCTGACAGGGAAATATTCTCAAAAGGGTTCTAAATTAGCACTAATTTAAATCACCTCTACTATCAAAGGCTTTCTTTAGCATGTCTGAGAAGTTTATATAAGATTTTCTAGTGGACTTTTTAAATGAAAATCTTTCATCCTGATAGGGTATGCTAAGGTTAGCAAGCAGGTGCAAATACCAAGTTGGGAAGTTTGCAAAAGTATATTTATACATGAATTTTAATATATATAATATATACTTGGTCAGAACAAATGATAATCTAAAACCATTGAATGGACATGGAGATTCCAAATGTGATGAAAAAAAAATAAGTAAATCAACGTGTGCATTCTAGTACTTTCTCAAAGGAATTACGGATTTGTTCAATAGCTTTGATTTTAATCCAAGTATCTGACACATCTGTCATATGGTAAACATTTATATAGAGACAATTAACTATTTAATTACCAGAAACTAAACAAATTTTACATTAATGACATAAATAAAATATTTTTCTATGAAGAAACTAAAAAATATTGTGTACAGACATCTTTGACATCCATGTATATTAACATCTATTTTGCCTCAATAAATTCACACTATTAGTGTTCAAAGGAATAAAACATAATTAAAGTAACATTTAATAACTCAATAGTAGAAAAATGCATATAACGCACTGGACATGTAATCTATGGAGTTCCCATTACATATAAATGAATATTAAAGAAATTGTATGATGCCATTTATATAATTTTAGCTTTTTATTCCAAGGTTATGTATAATTTATCTTTGAGTATTAACTGTAGTTAAGATGATGATATCTGTAACAAATTAAGAAAGCAAGAATATAACCAAATCATTTAAATATTATTCCTCTCGGTGCTCCAGAGCGGCTCAGTCGGTTAAGCATCCCACTTCAGCTCAGGTCGTGATTTTGAGGTTTGTGAGTTCGAGCCCCGTGTCGGGCTGTGTGCTGACAGCTCCAATACTTTCACCCTATACCAACACACCATCATCTTTATCCTATAACTTTGCAATAATCCTCTTAGTGTGTCCCTTCTTCCTGGTTGCTCCTCTTTCATTTATTCTTAATGTAGTAGCTAGTGTAATCTTCTTAAAATTTAACGCAGATCGCATCATTCCTATGCTTGTAATTACCTACTGTCTTCTCACCTCATTTCAAGCTGGAGTTATTACAGTGAACTTGCAAACTACACAACAGATTTGGTTCTATGCTATTTCCTGTTTTAGTGACTTCATCTTCTGTTTTACTCCCCCTTACTCAGTTTACTGGTACCAAAGAGTACACAAGTTTGACAGCTTTTTGCACGAACAATTAGAAGGACTGATTTGATTTGTCAGGTTTTTTTTTTTTTTTTAATTTTTTTTTTCAACGTTTATTTATTTTTGGGACAGAGAGAGACAGAGCATGAACGGGGGAGGGGCAGAGAGAGAGGGAGACACAGAATCGGAAACAGGCTCCAGGCTCTGAGCCATCAGCCCAGAGCCCGACGCGGGGCTCGAACTCACGGACCGCGAGATCGTGACCTGGCTGAAGCCGGACGCTTAACCGACTGCGCCACCCAGGCGCCCCTGATTTGTCAGGTTTTGAGTGGAAGAATAATGCTATCCACATGCACAGAATTTAAGGAATTCTGTTTTTCATGTGTTAAATTTAAGAAACTGTAGAACTACATGTGGAAATATTGAGTCTGCATTTAGATTTATGATTCTGGAATCCAGTGGAGATATGGCTGCTCAAATATATATAGATGTGATGTACACAGACCTCTTAAAATAGCTTTCTAACTAAAATGTGACTGCTATATTACTTTTTAAGGGAAGCCATAACAAAGAACTATAGACAGTATGGGTTAAACAACAGAATTTATTTCCTCACTGTTTGGAGGCTGCAAGTCTGAGGTCAAGATGATGGCAAGGTTGAACTCTTCTGAGACCTCTTTCCTTGGCTTATGCATGGCCAAATTCTCCCTGTATTTTCGGTCTTTCCTCTGTAACTGTCTGTGTCCAAATTTCTTATTTTTATAATGAAACCAGTCATATTGGATAGGGTCCACCCTAATCACTACTTTTAACTTTATTATTTCTTTACAGACCCTTTGTCTAAATATAGTCACATTCTGAGGTACTAGACATTAAGACAAATAAATGAATTTTACGGAGACACAGTTCATCCCATAACAGGTTCTCACCACTTAATCTGTTTCCTGGGAGAACCAAAAAGATATTCCCTTCCTTAACATAATAAAGTGTGTAAAGTGTGGCATAATACAGTATCTTTGAGAAGTTAGTTTCTAATTATGTACTGTAAGTTTAAAATAACACTCAGAGATATTATATTTAACTGGTATCCCAAATATCAATGAGAGTGATGGGATTCTAGAACGTCATAGTCCAGATACCAGCACATAAATGTCAAAGGAAGATAAATATTTCCATAATGGCCAAGGCAGGAGTGGCATTGAACATGCTTTATTCTGAGGGTATCTATTAGAAAACAGCATTCTAATAAGGGGTAAGATAGGGATAAGACAGAGATAAGACAAAAGGTCAAAAAAACTAGTGAGCAGAAGGCTGATCCAAGCTTTCATGGTAATAAATACTACTGCTTCACAAGGCTTCCAAACCTAAGTCATTTTCCATTGCTTGAAGTGTGGAAAGGTCTTCTTAAGGAAGGATCTAAATCATCAATTTTAAGATATAAAATATTGTAAGTCATGAAATAAAATATGATGCCTCCAATTCTTCTCCAAAAGGGGCTTTTATAATTTGTTAATGCAACTGTGTACCAGAAAAAAATGACAATCACTAGGACTTTTGGATTATTTTTATATATAATATTTGAGCTGACACAGAAACTAAATTACTTGAAATGCAAAAATAATTTTTTGGATTGACATATGAACATCAAGTAATAAGTGGTTTTGGACTGAGATTATCATATAGGGTGTCTAATGTATTCTTGCACAATATATTTTCCAATTCTTGAGTGTCTATATGAAATAGATATATTAAACAAATGAAAGAAGCCTCGCATTGGTTCTCACATTGGATCTTTGTGCTAGAAGGACCTGGAAGGAAGCCCCTAAAACTACCAATCCTCTGGCCAAGATAGTATATACAAAGCATTCTAGATATATTTACAGATATATTTACAGAGAAAACAAAAAGATTTTAAAGATGCAGAGAGACACGTATCCACTGTTGTTCCTTTTAATCTACTATCTGAATTTCTATGGAAAACAGAAGAGTACCATAACATTAATCACTGGATAGCCCAAAATGCTGTTGTACCAGATGTTGTATTTTGTATGGAGCAGATCAGTACAGCCTCTGATATTTTGCATGTAGATTTTAGTTTGGTGAATTTTTTTTCTTAATCCTCTTTAACAAGAAAGGTTATATATATTGTTATATATATTCATTGTATTACACGTGTATACAATGTATTTCACTACTGTATGTATGTATACATACTGTATGTATATATATATGCATTATATGTATATTATATATAATATACATATATATATTTTTTAAGGGAATTCAGTAGTGCACCTTCAGTGTCCTGGCTGCAGGGCTCTGTTTGTTCTTCTGTTCCTGGACATAATACTTTCTGTATTATGTAGGGTCCTTAATCATACCAATACTCTGTGTTAATGATATTATGCTATTTTTGATCAGATGAGTAGGAAGTGGCAAAACCCTAAATTCTCTAGTAAACAACACATTTGCTAGAGTGTCAAGATGATGTCTAAAAAGTTGAAAATGTTTGAAATCAGTGAAGTTTTATAGGTACAGAATTTTGGATTATCTTAGATGTCCTCTTTAATATAAAGCTCTTTCTATTCTCAAGAAACTGACTTCTACCACTGAGAAACAAATACTTAATGCGTTTCTTTGGATTTTAAGACAGTATAAACCATACATGAGTCTACTATTCTCACCTAAACTATTAAATATGTGACAAGATATGCTGTTAGTTCATAATGTGATCTAGAGCAAAAGAGTTCTCTGTAGTAAAAACAGGCTATGGAACATGCTGCTTAACTTTAGGACCATGGAACCAACAGAACTAAAGTGACATAGATGTGTTTTGCTCACATTCACACTGTGAGGCTTTTGTGTTAAGCTCAGTAGGAGAGTAGGCTCTCAGGTTCCTAGAGTGCTACAGCAAGACCATACCGTCTGTGGCAAAAAAAAAAAAAAAGAAAAAAAAGTCCTTTTTAAAAACAGCTCCTATGACACTGGGGCTTGGTAGAGATTGTATATTTTATCATTGGGCATGTATTGACTAAGTAACTACAACTTCATATTGTGACACTGTTAATTGAACCACAGATTGATAATTTTAGGCAAGCATGGTGGAGGTCCTCCATAGCATGGAAGTGGTCCATTTGAAACTGGCCTTAAGTAGATGTCAAAAAATAAGGGTCAGATATCCAGCCTAACTCATTACTTTTGTAAGATCTGCCCTTCAAGTCTCATCTACTGCTTTGTGGCATATTTCCTATAACCCACAGAGGGGGAGGAAAAGACTTGGGCCTAGTTCACATACAGAACATTAAATACAATGACGGAAGCCCAAAATGGATTGCCATTGCATTCCATTCCATTCAGGATAAACTCTGAAGAAATGTGGTAAAGAAAACTTTTCTCAGTGGGCAGAGGTATAAGCGATGTATTTCACTGCATCACTCAAATTGCAGGAGGAAGTGGCCTAGTGCATGTTTTACATTGATATCTCACTAGAGAGGAAAATAACAGCCCCAATAGCATGGGATGTGAATAGTACAATCCTGGAGTATTAGAAAAAAGACACTTGGGAAAAGATGAAAAAGAACCAATAAGAACAGATAAAAACTTATAACCTTTGTGCCTCATGTTAATATCCACCAAACAACATCATGTAAGGAATGCTATCAGGTGAACATCATCACTGACCTAGTGAAGTCAGCCAGCCTCTCACTCCTATATCCCTAATGTTTGCAAACAGGCAAATGAAGAGATCGGTCATAATAACAGGAGTGGTGGCAGTGTATTGTCTTAACATGGGCTCAATTTTACTCTGGATTATTTAACTGTGTCACTACTCGAATGGTGAGTCTATCAGTAGTGCTTTTCGTGAGTCCTAACTGTGGCACTATTTTATAGGAAAATAACTCACAAAGCCTTCCAAAGCAATATAATCTGAGCACATACAAAATTCCTTATTCAGATTAAGAGGCCCATTTTACCATAAAGGATAAGCAACAGTGGGATCACAGTTACATGGTTCACTGATCTTACCATATATCACATTACTGATAAGGAACAGGCCTATAAAAACATAGGCCTGTATAATGGCCCACTAAAGAAAAATACTTTGTGGTGCCTGGGTGACTCAGTCAGTTAAGCATCCGACTTCAGCTCAGGTCACAGTCTCAAGGTCTGTGAGTTCGAGCCCCACGTCAGGCTCTGTGCTGACAGCTCGGAGCCCGGAGCCTGCTTTGGATTCTCTGTCTCCCTCTCTCTCTGCCCCTCCCCTGCTCATGCTCTGTCTCTCTCTGTCTCAAAAATAAATAAAAACATTAAAAAAAATTTAGGGAGAAAATACTTTGAAAAATTCAGCTGCTACCCTAAAACCTGCAATGTATGTCCTGATCTATTGGTCAAAATATGATGTTGAGTCTCAAATGCCATAATATATGGGATCTGGAAATCAGACCTACTTATGAAAATCTGCTTCCCATCCTAGAAACCTAGGACCTTGGTAGGTTATATTCACTGGTCTTTTGAGGAATGCAGGGCATTTCTGCTCCTGGAAAGAGTTACAACTTTCTGATGTGGAGGTGAAGCTGTGATGTTCACAGGGCAACTTTGGATTCCTCATGCCACTGGCTGTGTCAGTGTGCTGGCACAAAATTGACTCTGATTTTCATAAAAAGCTGGAATAATTACTAAATAATGGATAGGGTGAGAGGGTATATGAAGCTAAAGGGATTCAGGGGGGTGTGTCTTGGTACTTTTATGTTAACTTCTAATTATGAATAATGAATTATAGCATTCATTGCCTGAGAACAGTATAGCTTCAAAGGCTCAGTGCCCACAGGCAAGCAAACAAAACCATCTGAAATGCCACCTAAGTGTAAGGAAACTCTAAATTTATGGTCAAGTAGAAAACTGATGAATACCAATTACAGGCTTAGGATTACCTTCAGCAACTGGCCATTGCTTGGGTTGATATCTCATTGTAACTATTTTTAAGATATTGTAATTGGCCACCTCCTTGAAAGTTTGGATTTTAATTTATCCCACCATGGCATATGTGTATGCATGTTATTCTCAACACTTAAAATCTCTAAGAGTATTGACAAGAATTGCACTAAGTGTGTATATTTCTTTGGGTAGTATAGACAATTGAACAATATTTGTTCTTCCAATCCATGAGCATGGAATGCTTTTCCATTTCAACATACATTAAAAAAAATCATTCACCATGATCAAGTCAGATTTATTTCATGGGTTGCCAATGTGGTTCAATATTTGCAAATCAATCAACATAATGCAACACATTAATAGAAAAAAAAAGAATAAGAATCTATCATCTCAATAGATGCATAGAAAGCATTTGACAAAGTACAACATTCATTCATGATAAAAACCCTCAACAAATTAGGTTTACAGGGAATGCACCTTAACATCATAAAGACCATGCATGAAAAAAACAGAGCTAATATCATCCTCAATGGGCAAAAACTGAGAGCTTTTCCTTTATGATCAAGAACAAGAGGGATGTTCACTCTTACCACTTTTATTTAACATAGTACTGAAAGTCCCAGCCACAGCAATCAGACACCAAAAATAAATAAAAGTCATCCAGATTGGCAAGGAAGAAGCAAAACTTTCACTGTTTGTAGATTACATACTACTCAATGGAGAAAACCTGAAAGACTCCATCAAAAAACCACTAGAACTGATGACTGAATTCAGTAAAGTCACAGGATACGCAATAAATGTACAGATATCTGTTGCATTTCTATACACCAGTAATGAAGCAGCAGAAATACAAATTAAAGGATCAATCCCATTTACAACTACATCAAAAACAATAAGGTATCTAGGAAACTTAGGTTACGTGAACCAAAGATGTGAAAGGCCTGTACTCTGAAAACTGTAAAACACTGATGACAAAAATTGAAGATGACATAAAGAAAAAGCAGGGCAGGGGTGCCTGGGTGGCTCATTCAGTTAAGTGTCCAACTTTTGCTTTTAGCTCAGGTCATGATCCCAGGGTTGAGGGATTGAGCCCCGACATTGGGCACCATGATGAACATGGAGCCTTGTTACAATTCTCTCCCTCTGCCTCTCTCCTCCACTTGTACACACTCTCTCTGTCTCTCTCTCTCTCTCTCAAAAAAAAAAAAAAGAATTAAAAATTAATTAAAAGAAATTATCTTAAAAAGGTTACAAAATGTTTATCTAGCTATTCAGAATTCTAGGCACGTAATTTTCCTTGATAGTTCACTAGTGATCTCTACTAGCTCATAACATATTTCAATTCATATCTGGTAAAGAGGAGTGGAGGTTTAAGCTTTTCATATGAAATTAAGACAAATCTTCCAGTTTAAAAAGAAACACAGTCTTTCTTATGTAGTTTATCAGTTATTTCAGGATTTAAATTCAGTCAACTCAAAATTAACCTCCTTTAAGAGGCAGTCATCCCTTTAATCTCTTTTGCCTTCCCATGGAGTGCGTGAGCAGAAGCAAAATTATATACCACCAGGAGGAAGAGCATTGGTATCATCTTTGCTGACTCCAGAGAGAAGCTTCACCCAAATTGTTATTTGGGTGTTGTCCTCTGCGCACTAGCAGCGTCTGTTGGATTGATCACCCCCACAGACCCTTCCAGTTCATGGTGCCATTGACTGCTTGTCTTCATGGTCTAGAAAAAATCATTTACATTCTGTACCATCTTTGTTCTCTTCCTAGAGCTGTTCCCATCTGCCAGCTATCATTGCCTTTTCTAGCCTCTGATCAATAAGAAACAAATAAGACTATGGAAGTAATAACATAAGGCTTATTTTTACCTAAGTACACCTTCACACCTTTTTTTTATCTTCAACAGTGACAGCCTGATACTGGTGAATGACAATCTGAACAATGTTTTGTTCCTGGAGTTCTACATTAAAGAAGATCTTTGGTCCTCTCTGACTTTTATCAAACCTATTAAAAGACTTTCTTCCTTTCTATTGTTCAACTTCTAAACCTATGGTTTCAACACATGAAGGATAAGGACCAAAATTCCATTGAGTGTACTAATTTATAATTTTCTTTAATTTTAATATTTATCATTCTAAAAAAGAGAACAATGCAATTCATGTTTGAGTAAATGGCTATTTTGTCAAATCCTGTGTTCTTCCTATAAAATATAATATTTTAAGTCAGAAAAATCTAAAATTTTCCCAGTTATTTCTCTACATTTACCAATCTCTTCCTTAGGTAATTTTTTTTTGAGTTTTACAATATGCCAAGTTTTTAACTAATGATTAAGGATACAAAAATAGTAACACAATATTATGCCAAAGATTTTAAAATTTAGTGGGATAAAATGCAATTTAGCTTTCTCTATGGTCAATGATACTTAGAAATAAAATAAAATATGCATTTCTGTGGGCAAATGAAACTGCTTTAAGTTATCTTAAATGACTATGCAGGCGCTTTGGTGGCTAAACCAGTTAAGCCTCCAACTTCAGGTCAAGTCATGATCTCACGGTTCATGGGATTGAGCCTCACATTGGACTCCGTGCTGACAGCTCAAAGCGTGGAGCCTGCTTCAGTTCTGTGTGTGTGTTTCTCTCTCTGTCCCTCTTCCCCTTGTGCTCTCAGTCTCTCAAAAATAAATAATTGTTAAAAAAGAAAATTTTTAAAAAAGTTACCCTAAGTGACTATAATACATTTCATATCATTTCCCTAAAATAAAATGATACAGAAATATATCAGAGGCAAAATCTTAGCTTTGTGTTTATTCAAAATAAAAGCACGACCTATTTTAGCAAGAATGTTAGAGTTTCAAATAGAAATGTCAATGTATTCAAATATATTCAGTTATTTTCCAATTGCACCATATTTATCTTTATCAATACACAGATTATTTGAAATAATAGAATTCCTCAAGTTAGGTAATTGGTTTGATTCAATTTGCCACTATATAAATCAATCCTGGTTAAATTTTATATTCTACTTTTACATAACTCAGCTCAAAATTTGTATGACATGGAACACAGACAGAACTTGGAGTTTTATGTCCTAAACTTGATATATTTAATATGTTTGAGAAATATCCGCTGTACCAGATAAGAACAGGAAATAAACATTATTTTCACCAGACAGTCTCATTTGACTTTTTTCTTTTTTTATGTGCTGACAGGGTTTTTCATGGTTTGTCGTATTTTGTTAGCCTCAGACATGCAATTATACTTCCTCTTCTTTATCATTATTATCATTTATAGTTTTAGTTGCTGCTGTGTGAATCTTACCAGCTTGCTGTATTTGAGAGCATTAATTTAGAATATTTTATTTATTTTCTTCAAGAAAGCCGTTATTTTTAAATTTAGAAGAGCATGCCAATTTAACAGATAAATAATTAATGCAATTTTTGTAGACTAAATTACTTTTAAGTTTTCAACTAAAATCCAAGAGAAAAATCCCAAGTGTATATTAACTGAGTGCCTATAATTTGGAGTTCAATAGAAAATCATCATTTCCCTTTTCCTCTATAAACTGACTTAAAGTTATTATTGCTATGATTTTTTTGAAGTTGCCAATCACCTACTTGTTCCCAGTTTGGCAAAAAACATTTTTTAAACTAATTTGCTTTGTTTTCCTTAATTTTTGTATTGTACCCATTTTAAAAGTCCCACACCATTTATTATTTGTTAATTCCGGACAAAGCATATTTACTTCCTTTTATGGTATGAATGGGGTTTTAAAAATAGAAACTTCAAATATTTAAAAATTGAAAATTTGCATTCTTTAAAACTACTTCTAGTAGTCTCCACTAGAAATAACTTTTCATTCATTCAGAACAATTTTATTGACCATTTGCAACTTATGTATGTACTCTATGGGCATTAAGTTTATTTCAGGGGTGCCTGTGTGGCTCAGTCGGTTAAGCATCTGCCTTTGGCTCAGGGTTCTTGGGTTTGAACCCTTCATCGGGCTCTGTGCTGTCAGTGCAGAACCTGCTTAGAACCCTCTGCCCCTTTCTCTCTCTGCCCCTCCCCAACACATGCTGTTTCTCTCAAAAAATAAATAAACATGAAAAAAATTTTAATGTTTATTTCAGGTTAATTTTCCACTGGTTGTTACTTTAAGTTACCTGGCTTATTGCAATGTGCCCATACTGATTTTATCTTTCCAAATAAATTAAATTATATAGGTAAAGTCATTGGGAGCTGAGGAAAAGAATAGAATATAACCCTCCTTATAAGCTCATAAAGTGACTCTCTTTACCCAAATATACAGGGCAAATTTGATTAGAAAAGAAAATTTAATTCCCAATATTCAGTCCAGCATATTAAAATTAGAAATTTCTCAGATTGGAAGAAACACATGCAGCCTTCTGGTGAAGATGTGTGAATGGATGGATGGATGGATGGATGGATAAATAGGTCATAGATAGATAGATAGATAGATAGATAGACAAATAGATAAGATAGGAAAATAATGTTCTAACACAATGTGTGGAATCTATAGGCATACTAGTAGAGGTTAAATAATTCTATCTAAGGTATGTTTTCTATTTATTTAGGTGGAATCGAGTATTTTATTCAAATATACATTTTTTTAATTAATGAGAAGATATCAAAACTTTTATGTAATATAATAAGCTCATTTTTCCAGAGAGATCATATTTTGATTCGTTATCAGTATATTCTTCCACATACAACAAAACTATTTGCCAGAAATCATCAATCTTTGCTTCTGCAATCTCTGAATGTGTTTTGAAGAAAAAAATGATACTTTGCACATGGTTTGAATTATCATAGTTTTTAGTGTAAGATTAAATGATTGTGAATAATATAATTTGCAGCATATTGTACATTTGCTACTTTTATATGAAAATATTAATAATAGTTACATTACTAATTTAAGTGTATATGGTGAATCCCAAATAATACCCATATTACATATAACTTTTTTGACATCAGCAACTTAACAGTTTTTTATTTCAATGAACTAATATTTTAATTCTACTTGCTCACAACATTTTATAACAGTATATTATTTTATGTTTTATCATTATTTTCTTCATACATTTATACACATCTGGTTGAAAATTATTAGTTACACATTATAAAATGTTAATCACAAATTAAAGTGAAATGAAATTAAATTAATTTTCATAATCTGTAGGTCTCTATATCAGTATCAACATCTATATGAAGCTGTGTAATTACTACTGCAAACTGCCATCATCTAGTTCTGCCATGACTGTCCTTCAATTGTCTTGCTTGGATATCCCTTCATAAAAGATCTTGCATTTAGAGGGTATTATGCTCAGTGAAATAAGTCAGTCAAAAAAGACAAATATCATATGATTTCACTCATCTGTGGACTTTAAGAAATAAAACAGAAGAACATAGGGGAAGAAAAGGAAAAATAAGATAAAAAGAGAGAGGGAGGCAAACCAGAAGAGACTCTTAAGTACAAAGAACAAACTGAGAGTTGCAGGAAGGGAGATGGGTCAGGGAGATGGACTAAATGAGTGACGGGCATAAATGGGCCCATGAGTGATTAGTGATGGGCTAAATGAGTGATGATTAAGAAGGGCAGTTGTTGGAATGAGCACTGGGTGTTATATGTAAGTGATGAATCACGAGTTCTACTCCTGAAGCTAAAGCTACACTGCATATTAACTAACTTGAATTTAAATACATAAATGTGTGTGTGTGTGTGTGTGTGTGTGTGTGTGTGTGTGTGTGTTGCATTCAGCTAGGAAGATAGCATGGACCTGACAGTCTCCAATTGCAGCACCTTTAGGTCTACCACTGAATCTGAGGCTGAGATCACACATTTCTTACACAGGCCCCAGCCAATGATTGAATCTAACAAGGGCACCAAGACTGGTACTTTTTATCCAGCGCAGCACTCCTTTATTGTCAATATCTATTTTTGAGCTTCTCATCATGGAGGCCAACAATTCGTCAAATCTGCCCAGTGGTCTCAAACTCTACCTTCTCTTCCTATTTCCTTCCATCTTTTGTTTAATGGGTTCCAGATGTGCAGTGCATTCTGAAGGTTTCCCCTGGGCAATCTGGCTTCCTTTCTCTCTTTCTGTCTCAAGCCTTCACTTCAACAACTTTTCTGAACACCTCAGTTTATCTCAGGGCTGGCTACCAGAGATACTGAAAGGATACAAGCTTCTGTGTGTCCGAGTTTAATTCTAGTCATAACTTTATTTTTTAATCATACTTTAACATGCCTCTTACAATATAATCCTTACAGTAGTTTATTTTGAATTTTGATGCACACGGAAATGTAAGTAAAAACGCATTTTTTTTCATTTTTGGTATTTTTTTTTATAAATAATTTGAGATTTAGATAAGAGATACAAAGATGGAACAGGTAGTTCCTGTGTACCTCTCACTAAACTCCTACTAATGTTAACACTTTATATAACTATGGCACATTTATAAAAATTAAGAAATAAACAACAGCATGATATTAGTGAAGTACAGACTTTATTAAAATGTCAAATGTTTGATAAAACTTTCTTTGCTGATGTAGTTTTTGCTAATGAATTTCCATTCCACCATTAATCTAGGATATCAAGTTGCACTTAGTTACCATTTTGCCTGAGTCTTCTCAAATTTGTGACTGGTTTTTAATTTTTTCTGTTGTTAAATAACCTTAACACGTTTAAAGACTACTGGTCAGTAATTTTATAGAATAACCCTGGCTTGGGGATTTTTCTAATGTTTTTCTCATAATTTTATTAGGCGTAGAGATTGGAGGGGGCAGAAGATATTATAGAAAGGAAGTACTCTTAGTGAATCATACCACTGATTACATGACATCAACCTAGCATTAAGGTCCTGTTCCTGTGAATCTGGATCCCTAGGTTAAGGTGGTATCTGCCAGGTTTATCCACTGTAAAGTTTGGTTTCTAGCTTTCTAGAATGCTGGCCTCATAAAATGACTTGGGCACTATTCCCTCCTCTTATATTTTCTAGAAGACATTTTATAGAATAGGTGTTATTTCTTCTGAAAATACTTGGTAGGTGAAAGTTTTGTTCCCTAGGAGATATCAAGGAAGTAAGTCAAATGAAGTGTGTGCAGTGGCTGCTATTCTCCTTCCCCAGCCTACACCACAGTGAAACTTTCAAAGGTTTTTCTCAGATCTTCCCAGTGAGTAACATCATGAAGATCTTGGAAGGAAAAGCTTGCAGTAAGGTGCAACCCTCCTCCTAGTCTGCAACCTGAAAGGGCTTCTCATCCCTACTGTAGCCTATGCTTGGCCTTCAACAATTTTTTTTTAATTAGCTGAATTTTCTTTCCTGTTTAAGTGGCACTCAGCAACTTTTGTCCTAAGTAAATCTGGAATCCTGTTTCTCAAGGCAGGCATCTGTCTCTATACACATTTCAGGTCAGTTGTTGTCCTACTTAGCTCTCTGATAAGTTCAAGAAAAATCATTAATTTGTTATTTTTCAGCTTAGTTCTTGGTATGAGGGTGTAAGCAAAACTTTTTTTAGTTCTCTGTATCTTTTCCTGACCTTCAAAGTCTTCTGGCCTCATTTATGATATTACTATCCTATTTCTTTTATTCCATTGCTTTTCTTTCATCATCTTCAACTGGAAAGATGGCTTAAACGTTGAATATTAGATTTCCAAAGAAAGGCAATATGGAAAATTTATAATTATATGTCATCAAAGAGCACTTTAAATTATATTTTTAGAATATAATTATATTTTGTATAACATTTATACAAAATTGTAAATGTAAGTAAATTATTTATTATTAAAAATAAACCAGGATTATCCAATCTGAAAGGTGAAAATATAAAAATAATCCAATCTCAACAAATGTGTGCTTGTATTTGAATCTGGATTATTTTCTAAGTGAATGAGATAAATTTCTGGATACAGGACTCCTTTATTTTCCTAGTTTTATTTTGGAAAAATATCTATTTTATACTAAGGAATATTTCTTTTGCAGGAATAAGTCAATCAATAACATCACTGCATTTTTTCCTGTTTAATTATGACTTCAGGAAAACAACAAAACAATATCTGAATTTATTTTGATAGTTAAGTATTACTACACAGATTACAAATATTTAAGGATTAGGTTTTATATTATTAATATGCTCTATGATATTGATGATTCACTATGATCAAATAATACTTCCTACATAATCCACACATTTAAATGATATCAAGTCATTCAAAAGGAGACTAAGGCACATGTAATTTTTGTGTTCTAAAACCAAGTTTAGGATATATGATAAATGCTGTTTAGGCTTCTAAGTGCACTCGTTAAGCTGTTTGTAGACATTTATAATTAATGTGCCATTTTGTCATCATTACCAAGAAGAAAATTGTATTTTGAATGGTAGCAGTTAAATATTTCAGAAATTGGCTCATTACATTATTTTTGTCACTGAAATGAATTTTAAAATGATGACACTTTGGGAGTTTCTGTACTAAAGGAAGCTTGGAAACTTTAAAAGTAACTTGTTAGAAAAACTTAAGCAGATAATTCTCTCCTTTCCTTTCCTCTCCCCTTCCTCTTCTCCCTTCCTCCTCCCTTTTTCTCTTACTCCCATTCTCTCTCCTATCCTCTTGTCACCTTTCTCTATTTGTTTAAAAGATGGGAATAACCAACTGTATCAATATATTTTTCTTTGTATTTTAGAGAGAGAAAGAGAGAGAGAGAGAGAGAAAGAGAGAGAGAGAGTGAGCACAAGCAGGGTAGAGAAGCAGAGGTGGGGAGAAAGAGAGAATCTTAAGCAGCCTCCACACCCAGTGCGGAGAACCTGATTCAGAGCTAGATCCCACGACCCTGGGATCACAACCTGAGCCAAAATCAAGAGTCAGACAATCAACTGAGCCACCCAGGCACTCCTCAATGTTTATTTTTAAATTTGACTTCCAACTGTGGTTATTTAAGTGGACTGGTTCATAGGATATATGCCAAGTAGTATTTTTATATTATGTTTCATCTCTTTATTTCCAAACAAGTACATTACTTAATGTCCTTTAAAATTGACTTTAAAATATGTAAGTTACATAAGGAATACATTTTTTTAAGTTTATTCATACATTCTGAGAGAAAGAGAGAGAAAGAAAGAGATAGTAGAGTAGGGGCAGAGAGGGAGAGAGAATCCCAAGTAGGCTCCATGCTGTCAGAGCAGAGCCTGACATGGGGCTCTATCTCACAAACCGTGGGATCATGACCTAAGCTGAAACCAAGAGTCAGACACTTAACCGACTGAGCCACTCAGGTACCCCGAAGAATGCATTTTCTTTAATAATAAAAATACTGCAGACAAGGCTGGACATTGTCCTATCCTACCCCCATCCCTAGACATGTTCAGAATTTGGGGGTTTTACTTGAGAACTTTCACACTCCTTTGTGTACCTGTAGGTGTGAGCACATATGAGTGTATACCCAGTGTCACATCTGTCTTCAGTGTTCTCTTATAATCATGTAGCTCAACATTCTACCATAGCAATTAGCTCTTTATTTTGTTCAGTCTTGAATTACCTTTATTTTCTGATCTTCCATTTCTATTTTTATTTTCAATTTCAACAATTAAATTTTCAAATTCCACTGATCACTGCTTAATGGACATAGATCCTTCATTTATATCTTTGAGAAACCAAACAGGACAGACTTATTTTAAAGTTCTAAGTATTTCTATTTTTCTTTTGTTTTGTGTGTTTCAGTCACTTTTTGTATTACTTGTATCTCATGTAAGATAGGAACTTATTCAAATGTTTCTTTATACTTGCATATACACTAACATTCTGACTCAATTATCTATATACTGCCTTTGTTAAGGCAGATCCTTGGTAAATTGTTTTGTTTTTAATAGTTATGAAGTAAACTTTGTGTGATCAACCTTTTGTGTGTGTGTGTGTGCGCGTGTGTGAGATCAATCATTTAGTAGTAAATCAGGCCATGCTCAAAACCCCACCTCGTAGCAGTGAATTCTATACTCATATTTTAAGAATCAATTTACTGTTAGGTAAGCATTATCCCTTCCAGCAATTTGAATTAATTGTTCCTTTATGATTCATCATAAAATATACTTCAAAGTTGCACAAAAAATAAAATCTCAAAAACTTTGTTCTAAGGCTTATGATTAGGTACATTTAAATGATATAATACAAATAATTTAATACTGTTTCCACGAAATTATTTATTTATTTATTTATTTAGTTTTATGTTTATTTTTGAGAGAGAGAGAGAAGAGGGGAGGGGAGGGGCAGAGAGAGGTGGGGACAGAGGATCCAAAGCAAGCTCTGTGTTGACAGCAGATAGCCCAATGCAGGGCTCCAACCCACGAACCAACCGTGAGATCATGACCTGAGCTGAAGAGGGACACTTAACCAACTGAGCCATCCAGGCATCCCAATTTTGTTCTTTTTAAGAAAGCTATTACTACAGTTTGAGAAATACTGAACTAAAGGAATAAAGTTAATTTGGAAGAGGTCTAGCTAAGGTGGGAGAGAGAAGTTTTCCGGAGAAATGGCCCAGATTTTGTGTAGATTGGATTAGATATTTCCAGTGTTTTTCCTTTATAGTGTTTTACTTTCTTTCACACAGAATTGATCACACATCAAATAAATTGCCTGTTTATTTTTCTTCCATCCTTATTAAAATAATAAAGCAAGTACCATCTCTGTTGTTTTTATTTCCCTAGTTTGGCACATGATAGTTGTTCAGAAAATACTGCTGAATAAATTGCAGAAATGTTTCATATTTCTTTTGATTCATACAATAACTTAGTAACTTTTACATATGTTGAACATTAAAACAATATAAACACAATATTTTCTCTGTACCTGAAGAATTCAGTGAGGTAAGTGTATATCAATTACTTTAACATTTGTCCTCTATTAAACAGTGAATAAGGAATACAAATTTTCTGTGATGGCACCAAATCGTTCCCAATCTAAAAACATGGTCTAGCGAGTCAAATGGTCTAATGAATAAACTGGAGTTTCCACAACATTGATTATATGTATAAATCGTCACAGTCTTAATGACTGGCTGCCACTTGCACAATTTGTTGTTTATAGTTCTGTCTCCCTTCCTTCTAAGACTACTTTGTTCTGAGACACCCCTTCACACTTTGCTGCATGGGTGTGTGGGTCTGGGCTTCACTGATATTGACGACTCTATCATATTGATTCAAATTGTGCTTCAAATGTCCTTGAAGGATTTCTTTTGACCCTCTGTTGTACAATTGGTTTTCTTCAGTTCCTCATACACAGGTTGCTCAGGAATCTTATTGCCATCAATTCTTTTCTCACATGAATAGGCTTACAACATAAGATAAAATAAAAATAACTCAGATGTCCAGAATTTGTGAAAGTATTCAATAACTATATGGCTTGAAACTCGAAATTACCAAGGTATATTACCTCAGGAGAAGCTTTTGTTTTATGTTTCAAGTTTTTATTTAAGTTATTTTAATGTACAGTATAACTTTAGTTTCAAGAGTAGAATTTAGTAATTTATCACTTACACATAACACCCAGTGAAGAAGGTTTGTTTTTTTTGTTAGGATCTCCCTTAATAATGGAACAACCAATTCCAGATCACGCATACTGTAGAATGGAAAGTGTTGTCACTTCTTCATCATCATCATCATCATCATCATCATCAAAGCTTACATTTGTGCAGCATTTTATATTGTTATAATGGATAATGAAGCTTCCTCTTAAATTGGTTAGTTGCATAGTATCAGCTGCATAGGAGGTAACTTGGGACTAGAATCCAGGATTTTTGACTAAAGATATTATCAGTACATGTTACTGACCAGTGGAATTTAAAAGAACCTGACATAAAAACTACTATTACTAAACTATTACAATTTGTAGTTAATTTCTAAAGAATAATTAATATGATATCAACTTATGTTGAAAATATTCAAAAGGAGTAAGACGATTTTTCTTCATTAATAATTCAGTAAATCTTTGTTGATGAGTAGATGAATAAATAATGAATGAACTTACTGGAATTAGCTTAGAACATGCTATATAAAAAGGATGTGTATTTTACCAAGTCAAACTAAATATTAAAATATTTAATGATCTTTAAAAAATGTAAGATTTTAAAATAATTAAAACATAAACATAAATCCAAACTTAATACTACTGCAAAATCATTTTTCAGTTTTGCAAGAGAGTAACTAATACAATGTTATATTTCATAGGATGGAAAATTCTTGCAGTTTTCTGGAACTGAAGATTTATAGAATACAACATACATGAACTGTTTGGGAAAGATATTCTTAGTCATCACTCAAACTCAAGTATGAACCAACAGGCAGGAACTTCAAAAGAATGTTTGATGGAAAGGAGAAGAAGCCAAGACATTCTAAAGAAACTGGTACCCAGTAGAAGGTCAACCAAATGCAAACAGTCTAAGACACACTGGTAATAGACGACAGATAGCATCAGGCGTTTTATAAAAAGCATGTTATGTATATGTGGGTGGTATGTGTATGTTATTTCAATCTATTACAACTAACATGTAACAACTAATGGTTCATCAACTAACGGTGCATCAAAGAAAAGATTACCTGGTCTACATTATAGCTTGTCTTATTTTTTACTAGAGTGTTAAATTCCTAGATTAGAATAATGTGAGGTACCCTGTCCATACTATTTATTATACTAGATAGCATTTATATAATAAATATTAAGAGAAGTAGCCAAAGGTGTAATTTTAATCTTTCTCTCTCTCTTCTTTTGGGAGGTATTTTGGGGTTTCTAGGAGCCTTCATCATAGAAATAAGATGAATTGTATCTAGTGATTTGTTCACTGTGATGTATTTTCAGAAAATTCTGTTCAAGAAGGATATTGTTGGCATTAACTTTATATTCATCCCACAATTTTGAGCAATCAGACATACCATGTAGTATTGTTCTATCAATATGAAAACTGACAGAAAACTCTCTTTGAGTATTATACTTTTTCCTCTGTTTGTGGGCATATGGTCAGATACATATGTTTTCACACATAAGATGTGTGCTAGACAGGTTTCCAAGAAGCATCCCCAACATTCACCCCTGCATAACTTGCTTCCATTTAAATGTGGGTAGAGATTGTGAATATGATATCACTTAGTGACTCTGCTACACTGTATGCATAAGGAAGAGTGTCTAGGAGGGCCTAATGTCATCACATAAGCCTTTTAAAGCAGAAATTTTCCTGACTGGTAACACAAAAGCAAGTCAGATTTGAAACATATGAAGGAATGGGTATGATATACTTGACTTTGAAAACTGAGGTGGCCACTTGCCAAGGAATACAGATTAACTTCTAGGTGATGAAGAGCAACCCTAGTTGACAATAACAAAGAAATGGGACCTTAGTCCTATACTTCAAGATACTAAATTTGGTCAACAACTCGAATGTGCTTAGAAGTAGACTCTTCCCTGGGGTGCCTGGTGGCTCAGTCAGTTGAGTATCTGACTTTGGCTTAGTTCTTCATTTTGAAAGTTCATGAGTTCAAGTCCCACATCGGGCTCTATGCTTACACCTCATTGCCTGGAGCCTGCTTCAGATTCTGTGTCTCCCTCTCTCTCTACCCACCCCTCTACCACTCAAACTCTGTCTCTGTCTCAAAAGTAAGTTTAAAAAAAATAATAAAGAAGTGGATTCTTCGCCAGAGTCCCCAGACAGGAGCCTATTTGGGCTAACATGTGATTTTGGCCTTTTGAAACCCTATGTGGAGAGCCCAGTGAAGCCTTTCAGGACTTTTGACCTACAGGAATATGATCTGTTAAATGGGTGTTGTTTTAAGCTGTTAAATTTATAGTAATAAGTTACCCAGCATTAGGAAATTAATACATGATGTAAGTCTTTTTTGACTGTGATCTTTATGGTGAAAATGTCAGTTCACATAGATCTATACTATGAAATACATTTCTTAATATCAATATATCTGGTTTTTACTTTGTTGTTATTGATTGGACTAATAATGGTTCATAAGAAAAAAATACAATAAGGGAATATTTTAGTGGAGAGAATACTTACATGAGCCAGTAGTATGGTACTGCTTTCAAAGCTGCTAAAACCTAATAAAATAGAAGTCTATTACATTGGTCAGTGATGTTCCACAAAAAAATCGCCTGCCTCACCTCTGCACCATTGATCATAGCCAGGGTTCAGAGAACCACTGAAACAGATAGACAGCTTTGTACTCCATTTAGTGATATTAAAATTAATCAGCCTTTTGGATCAGCTATTATTCAAGTTAACCAAGACCCTGTATCCAACAGTCCTCAATAAGTCTAGATGCCATCCATTCCCAGTGCACTATTACTTCATTTGAAATTGCCTTCCTAGGAATAAGACTCTAAGGCAGAGATCTGCATACAAGATGTGTTTCAGATTCTCAGGAATATATCCAAAACAAAGTAAGGGAAGCAGGAATGGAGTTGAGAAGAGGAGTATGGTGAACTAAGATGAAGTTGCAACAGAAGCCTCAGTTGATCTTAAGAGAGCTGTTTGTGGAGATGGACCTTCAGAGTTAATTCAAATATAGGCAACAGGTCTATAACACATTGACCAGCTGCTCTCAGGGAAAGCACATAGCTTTGGGAAATACAGCTCCCTTGATCAAAAACAATTGGCAGCAATGTACAGGGAGACCCTCAGCCATGAGCTATAAGAATCCAACTCTCTTGGCATATGGGGAAATAAGGATTTGTGTCCTAAGAGTGATATCTGGCCACCATAACAGAGTTTACTATACTCTGTAATGTGACTACAGGTACATTTGGTAAAGAATTGTAAAATACTGCATATACTTGTAGTTATGATGTGAAGTCTTTTTTCAGTTATATGCAGTCTTGCCTTTAGATATTTGGGTCTGGGAATGAAGTCATATCTAGAAACTGAACATGATAGGTACAACTTGTTAAATGTCTCCTTCTTGATGTCCTGCTTTAACCCTCAGAATCTGTGAATATGATAACACATCACATCTATGATTATTTTGTGGTGTATCAAATGACATTCAGATAGGGAAATTATCTACTTGGCTTGGTCTAATCACGGTACACTTTAAAGTTCAGATTTCTAAGACTCCGAATAGCCAAAGCAATATTGAAAAAGAAAACCAAAGCAGGATGCACCACAATCCCAGACTTCAAGCTACACTACAAAGCTTTAATCATCAAGACAGTATGGTACTGGCACAAGAACAGACACTCAGACCAATGGAACAGAATAGAGAACCCAGAAATGGACTCACAAACATATGGCCAACTAATCTTTGACAAAGCGGGAAAGAATATCCAATGGAATAAAAACAGTCTCTTCAGCAAGTGGTGCTGGGAAAACTAGACAGCAACATGCAGAAGAATGAACCTGGACCACTTTCTTACACCATACACAAAAATAAGCTCAAAGTGGATGAAAGACCTCCATGTAAGACAGGAAGCCATCAAAATCCTCGAGGAGAAAGCAGCCAAAAACCTCTTTGATCTTGCTCGCAGCAATTTCTTACTCAACACATCTCCGGAGGCAAGGGAAACAAAAGCAAAAAGGAACTACTGGGACCTCATCAAAATAAAAAGCTTCTGCACAGTGAAGGAAACAATCAGCAAAACTAAAAGGCAACCAATGGAATGGGAGAAGATATTTGCAAATGACATATCAGATAAAGGGTTAGAATCCAAAATCTACAAAGAACTTATCAAACTCAAAACCCAAAAAACAAATGATCCAGTGAAGAAATGGGCAAAAGACATGAATAGACACTTCTCCAAAGAAGACATCCAGATGGCCAACCGACACATGAAAAAATGCTCCACATCACTCATCATCAGGGAAATACAAATCAAAACCACAATGAGTTACCACCTTACACCTGTCAGAATGGGTAACATTAACAACTCAGGCAACAACAGATGTTGGCAAGGATGCAGAGAAAGAGGATCTCTTTTGCATTGTTGGTGGGAATGCAAGCTGGTGCAGCCACTCTGGAAAACAGTATGGAGGTTTCTCAAAAAACTAAAAATAGAACTACCCTATGACCCTGTAATTGCACTACTAGGCATTTATCCAAGGGATACAGGTGTGCTGTTTCTTTTTTTTTTTAATTTTTTTTTCAACGTTTATTTATTTTTGGGACAGAGAGAGACAGAGCATGAACGGGGGAGGGGCAGAGAGAGAGGGAGACACAGAATGGGAAACAGGCTCCAGGCTCTGAGCCATCAGCCCAGAGCCTGACGCGGGGCTCGAACTCACGGACCGCGAGATCGTGACCTGGCTGAAGTCGGACGCTTAACAGACTGCGCCACCCAGGCGCCCCCAGGTGTGCTGTTTCAAAGGGACACATGCATCCCCATGTTTATAGCAGCACTGTCAACAGTAGCCAAAGTACAGTGAGAGCCCAAATGTCCATCAATAGATGAATGGATAAAGAAAATGTGGTATGTATATACAATGGAGTATTACTCGCTAATCAAAAAGAATGAAATCTTGCTATTTGCAACTTTGTGGATAGAACTGGAGAGTATTATGCTACGTGAAATTAGTCAGAGAAAGACAAAAATCATATGACTTCACTCATATGAGGACAAAACAGATGAACATAAGTGAAGGGATACAAAAATAATACAAAAACAGGGAGGGGGACAAAACAGAAGAGACTCATAAATATGGAGAACAAACTGAGGGTTGCTAAAGGGGTTGTGGGAGGGGGGATGAGCTAAATGGGTAAGGGGCATTAAGGTATCTACTCCTGAAATCATTGCTTCACTATATGCTAACTAATTTGGATGTAAATTTTAAAAAATTAAAAAATACAGTTAAATTACAAAGTTAAAAAAAATAGTATTGCCAAACTTGCCTGGTGGTAAAAATTACCTTGGATAATCTTTTAATTTGACATTTAGTAGTTGCTGTTGAGACTGCCTACTCTCTAGAGGAGAAACTCAATTTTACGACGTAGTCAACCATGTAAGTGCATTTGTTGTTACTTCACCACTTCCTAACTTTTCTTTATTCAATATCTTAATTGCTCATTCTAAAGGCATCTGAGTTGTCCGGAAGGGCACAAAATTCACATTTTGGAATTCCTATCCAAAGCCGATTATTAGGATATATAGATCTAGCTCATATGTGTTATCACATGAATTCAATAAAACTATTTCAATAAATGAAAAAAAAAGTTCAGATTTCTTTGGTTCATGGCAGGAGGGGAAGGAAGGGAAAATAGAAGTGAGAGAACTCAATATAGTGTTGCTAGTTTTGAGACAGAAGGGGTCACATGAACAGGAATTTGGAAGCCTTTAAGATAAAGCAACCTCTGAATGATAGCAGGTAAGAAAATGAGAAACACAAATTATAACCACAAGGAAGAAGTGGATCTCTCCCCAGATCTTTGAGATAGGAATCTAACCTGGCTGACACCTTGACTTTATCTTGTGAGATCCCAATCAGAGAACCTATTGGAGTCCACCTGGATTTTGACCTACAGATCTATGAGATAATTAGTACCTGGGTGTCATTTTAGGTGGCTATATCTGTGGTGATTTGTGACACCAAAAATAGAAAATTCATTCACTGAATAAGGAAGTTAATTTTTGCAATGTGGTCAGCCTTTCTTCTGCCTGACTTTTAACACTTTTAAATATACAAATTAAGGAACAATTAATTGCATATCTATTTTGTCTTAGGCAAACATGGGCTTTTATTCATTCCCACAGATTTCTTTGGGTTAAGGCACTCTGATTCCAACTCAGCATTGCTGTACATCACATTAATTAACTTCATGTCTCTAATGAGTTGAATGCTATCACCTTGCTCTGTCATCCTAGAATTCCATCAGCCTCATGATATAATGGAGTTCAGTACTAGGAATATTATCCTGCTACCTCAGTTACCAGTGAAGTTTGCAAAACTATTGGTGCCACATCCATCAGTGTATTCCCTATCCTCTGATGAAGGAGATATCCTCTGAGCACTCCCAATCTAATCAGGTGGTGGTTTCTCTAACTGGATGCTTAATTTCCACCATCTAGAATAGTTTTTGGCACACAATAGGTGCACATTATACATTTATGAATAAATGAATGGTTAACTAAACACCAACCTACAAAAGATAATAGTCCTTTTCACCCTCTTTAAATATCACCATGGTTAAAATAATAATAATAAAAAAACCTCAAGATTATTAAAGTTCAGTAAAGATATTAATTTACACTCCTGATAATATGTTCAATTAGTTGAAATGATAAATCATTTGTCTATTAGAATGGATAGTCAAGAGGTAGGTTTTTAGACACTTAAGCATTTTTAAAATATTTTGCAAGACATTTTATATAATGACTTTTATAGAAAGCTGAAGGCATAATATTAAAGTAAAATATAATAAAATATATGTGGAATTTTAGGTATGATAAATAGATTTATGATAGGCAAATGTATATCAAATAAATGTATAATATTGTGAATTGCTGATGTAATATGTACCTTTCAAAAATGTTAACAAATAAACAGGATAGCTCTCAGACAGCATTAGAGAAATTTGGGGGAAAAACACGGATACAGACCATGCTTTCTAAAATAGTCTGTGTGGGTATACTATGTTCCTACCCAAGGGCAATATATGTCTAAGAAAGGCAATAAATGATTAAATAACACCAACAAATTACATGTTTGAGAAGTTTAAAATGATAACATCAAAACCACGATGAGATATCACCTTGTATCTGTCAGAATGGCTACATTCAAAAAGATAAGTAATATCAATGTTGAGAAGGATGTGGAGAAAAAAGAACCCTTCTGAATTATTGGTGAGAATGTAAATTGGCACAACCACTGTGGAAAACATTATGGAGCTTCCTCGAAAAATTGAAAATAGAAACACCACATGACCCAATAATTTCACACCTGGGTATTTACACAAAGAAAACCAAAACACCAATTTGAAAAGAGATACACAGCCCTATGCTTACAGCAGCATTATTTACAAGAGGCAATATATGAAAGCAACCCAAATGTCCACTGAAAGATGAATGGATAAAGAAGATGTGGTATATATACAATGGTGTATTACTGAGCCATAAAAAAGGATGAGATCTTGCTTTTGTGACAACATGGATGGACCTAGAGGGTATTATTGTAGGTGAAATAAATCAGAGAAAGACAAATACTATACACTTCTACATGGAGTCTAAACAACAAAACAAATGAATAAACAAACAAAAAGCAGAATCAGACCTATAAATACAGAGAACTGATAGTTGTTAGACAGGATGGGTGTGGGGAGCTGGGTGAAGGGGAAAGGGAGATACATGCTTCTAGTTATGTAATGAATAAGTCACAGGAATAAAAAGCACAGCATAGGAAATACAGTAAATGGTACTGTAATAGTGTTGTATGGTGACAGATGGTGGCTACACTTGCATTTATAGAGTTGCTGAATCACTATTTTGTACACCTGAATAAAAGGGAGGGTTAGTTTTTATTAAAATAGAAAAGTATGTATGAATTTCTAAATCATGCAGTAGGTTTCTTAAACCCAACATGTACATAATTAATAAATTACCAATTAAAGCTAAAACATAAAATAAAATGGTAACATCAAAGTATATTTTTAGAGAAAGTTTTAGTTTTCAAAGAAAACTGAATGCATACAACCTCATTAAGTATTCATAGCATTTTATATTCAGTATATAAAGATCTAGACCTAGATGCACACACACACACATATATATATATACACACTAATGTGGTAATTATAGTATAGTCTTGTTACTGATTATATATTAATAAATATAGATATATTTCTGTAGATTTGTTTTTACTTTTTTTAAATTGGGGAAAAGGCTAATTTTTAAAACTTTAAATATTTTGAGGTTATTTTGTGTGTCTGTGTGTGTGCATACACACATAAAACTTATTTTTAATTTTGAAGTCAGAACTCTTCCTTCTATATATGATCTTTCCCATTTGTAAATAAATCTTGTGTTCAATTATCAGTCCTTATGTTAATGCTTCTGATTTTTTTTAATATTTGTTTAATCTTTTAGTTGCATATAACATGACTTTTAGTGAAAATATTTCATACCAGCATGTGAGTGTTGCATACATTATTTTCCACCACCTTATTGATGGTCATTGAAATGAGATATTTGTGTGCTGAATAAATTAGTTCATATTTTCTCTGGGCCAAAAAATGTACTAAGATATATCTTAAGTCAGAATATAATCATCCCCCATATCTGATAATAAGAAACATCAACTGAATTATCCTTATTTTTTTCACTTAGATAATGAAAGGGTATCTCTATAAAATCAAGTAAACCATTATCCAAGTTGATGAGTGTTTGACATATATTGAATCACTTTGTCCTGGACACCTGCTTCCTGTGTACTAATAACCAAGCAAGTCATAACATCATGTGAATTACTGTGTTCATGTTGGGCTTATTTCCGACAGAGTAACAGACTTCAACGAGAAAAAAAAAATTAGGACACCTAAAGTATGGGAGAAAAGAAGAAAAATGTGTTGCACAATAGGATTCTGCCTCTTTAATCTCTTGTACAAAATTTGGCATGAATGTATACATACAATTATGAGAATGATATATATGTATCCTTATATGACTATATGCTGTTGTGTTTAGGTCAGTGTCTAACTGCATAACCTATTTTGAGGTTTACTGCATGTGTTGTCGTTGCATAAATGGAAAATTTATAGTTCTTTATAACAATGAATTAAAATGTTGAGCAAGAGTTCTAAACCCTAAATGAAAATGTAACATGAAAATCTCCACATAATACAAAGAAAGTATCATATAACTTGGTGTTTTATTTTAAAGGAGATATCTCACCAAATAAGTAGTTACATCAATAGTTAAATAAACACAGATAAATAGAGATAATTACTATTAATCTGTCAGAAAAATTTTACTAACAAAAAATAATGATCAAGAGATTTTAAATAAAAATTTTTTTCTGGAATAGTTCACTGTTTGAAATTTTTATTTCCTTCCAACCACATATTTTGTTGAAATTTTGCATTACAATGCATATTTAGAAAAGAAATGCATATTTCAGGAACTATGCCAATACTAAATATTAAAAAAAAAGATTACTTTTGGACATCCATACGTAACTTAGGCTAAACATAAACATTATTTCTCCAGAAATAATGGCCCTAGATTGGCATAACATAAAAATGAGTTTGTTATTAAAAATTTTTCTTTGCAGACTCATTAGGAGTTTAGGTAAGACACATGGCTGAAATTATATTTTTAAAAATTGACTGACTAAAACATTACAGGAAACATTTAAATACTTCCATGGGGCGGCAGAATAGAATCTCAAATACAGAAATCGGATAACCAGCAGGTAGCATCAGATGTTTTGGATTCACTGGTAGCAGTAGGGAGCAAAAGTTCCCTGAGACAAACCACAGCTTTGCTAACAGTGCCCCAGGGAGTATTGGCATATACATCTGAAATATTGACTTTCATAAAATAGGCAAACTTACTTTGTTTGCAGAATGCACATTTCCTTTCACAACTATACCTAAGAATCTCTCCAAAGACAAAAGATAATACAGTTTCCTCTTTGTCTTTGGTACACTGTGAACCATGACAGGGAATTGGAAAGAGAGGTACCTAAAAATATAAGGATAGAACATCTTCATTTAAAATCACACAGAGTCACAGAATACCAAAATATGACTTTTAAACCTCATCTCACTCTTTAAATATGTTTTTTTAATAGAAACAGGTAAATTGCTTTCCCAATGATTAAATTAATACACATTTTCTTGACTAGTTCACAGATAAATCAGAACGGGGAAGGGAAGAGGTGCATACTCTCTGTGGCAAAGCCATTTGTGAGAAATGGTGTTTGAAAAAATATTATTCTATTTCATATTAAAAATATTTGTATTAAAATGCAAATAAAATACCCACATATTCTTATTGTAAGTATTTTATTCTACCAAAGAATGTATGTATCCTAATTCTCCATTTTCATATCAAAACTAAGGACCATTGCTTTTACCTTCTTTAGAGCAATATTTCTAAAATTATAATATCCAAATAGGATCATCCAAAATCTTTTTTTCTTAATGTTTATTTACTTTTGAGAGATGAGAGTGTATGTGCAAAGGAGGCAGAGACAGATGGGGACAGAGGATCCCAAGTGGGATCTGCACTGACAGCAGAAAGCCAGATGCAGGCTCTAACTCAGGAACCTGTGAGATCATGATCTGAGCCACAGCTGGATGCTTAACTGACTGACACACCCAGGCACCCCAGGATCATCCAAAATCTTATTAGCATGCAACCTGGTTGGGGTGCCTGGCTGGTTCAGTCAGTAGAGCATACAACTCTTGATAATAGGGTTGTGAATTCAAGCCCCACGCTGGATATAGAGATTACTTAAAAATAAACTTAAAAAAAAAAAAAAAAAAACGCAACCTAGTTGACCAGAGGTATGGTGGGACAGGAGTTTCCAAATTTCTAACAAGTTCCCAGGTGATTCCAAAGCCAGCTTTTCTCCAGACCACTTTGGATAGCAAGGTTTTAGCATAGAGCTTCCCAGCGGATATACAAGAACACACTAGAGTATCCCCAAATGATGATGGCAGGTATTACTAAGCTATTGATCCCACTTGTTTACAGTGTCTTGGTCATAGCTGACACAGAGCCTGAACTGATTACTTTAAGCTCCACAGAGCTGGATCCACATATTATAGAGTAACCCACACTTTATGTGTATCCAGAGCACAATGCTCTGAACAGTATATGACTAAGTGTAGAGAAATTACATGTATCAATATTGCCATGACATTTTAGGAGAGAAAATCCTTATCAATTAATAGTTGCTCCCGGGACACCTGGGTTGCTCAGTCGGTTAAGTGTCTGACTGTGGCTCAGGTCATGATCTCATGGTTCAGTTCATGAGTTTGAGCCTCACATCCGGCTCTGTGCTGATAGCTCAGAGCCTGGAGCCTGCTTAGGATTCTGTTTCTCTCTCTCTGTTCCCTTCCCCTGCTGGCATTCTGTCTCTTTCTCTTTCAAAAATAAATGAAGATTAAAAATATTTTTTTAAAAATAATTACTCTAAAAACAGTACTTAACTAAAATATGTCAAAAATATCTTCAATGTTGACTTATTTGGCATTCTTGAAAAATAATTTAAAATTATAACTAGTCCACTTAAAGAAAGTGTTTGGGAGTTGCATATCTATCCATTAAAACAAATGTGTTATTCATGCTATTCAAATTATACATATCCTATCTAATTTTCCTTTGTGATTAATTTACCAAAACAAAGACGTGTAATAAAATTTTCCAAATGTTAAAAAAAAGAGTGTTTGGGGGTCACTATACTGGCATCAATCTTATGCATAGGACTACTTAGGCATCTTCTGAGGACAAGATTTAAAAAAAATTACTATCATTAAAAAATTCCTTAAAAGTAAAATGAATAGTTCTCTAAAGCCCGGCTGTCTGGAATATACTGACGTCACTAAAATCATACTTACACACTTTTTCTTTCTGATTACAAAATGGATTTTTAGAGATCATAATTTTGTAGCCCAGGTGTGCCCAACATTCTACATGGTTCAATTATATCTTAAAAATCCATTTGCATGAGTAAAATTGTGTTATCACTGAATTACTTTGAAGTTTTTAGTATTACAATAAAATATAACATTAAATGATTAAAAGACAACGATTTCTTTTATTAAATGGTTGTTTTCTGTACCACAAAATTCATATTCCTTCAATCAGAGAGTAACATACTCTGCAACAGAGAAGACTGAACCTCCCCACTCACTAGAGCATGATTATAGCCTTACAAAGTCAGTCCCAAGAGCACCCCTTATAGGATTTTGTTTACATAAAAGACCAAAAGAGGAAAATAGCTTCCGCTGTTACAAGTCAGGAGCGGTTTTCCTGGGAGATAGTGACTGAAAGGGTGCATTCAGAGACTTCTAAGGTGCAGGTCATGTTCTACTGCATGATCTGAGTAGTATGTTCAGCTTGTAAAACTCCTGCATAATATACTTTGACACGTGTACTTTTCTGCATCGATAATAACATTTTAAATTTATGAATAATCATATCTTTTCAAAATTTCTTTTTGGTATTTTTAAGGGGTAGGAGATTTTTTTAATTTCAAAATTATCCAACACTTGGAGGAATAATTATGTGTTTTTGTTCAAGTACGTATGTGTGTATGTGTGGTGTGCGTTCAGCAAAGGATAGGATATAAACACTTTTATTTAGCAAATTCTAATTGCAACCTTTAAAGCTGCTGAGAGAGTAGGATGCAACTATAGATTTAGTGTTATGTTTTTGAAAATTTGGATTGCTTTCCTAAATCTTTCTTTTCCACAAACAGATTTGATTCAAGATAGAGGACTACACAAGTGAGAACTTTCTGTCTGATGAAATGGCTGGTTCATCATGCAGAACGTCCCGATAATCAGAATTATAAATCACTGAGAGATAGCTTGGCTTTGAGTCATTGAAACTTTACTTCAAAATGCACCCTTTAGTCAAGATAATGAAATCCACCGCAATGATAGGCTTTTTATGAAAATACACGTAAAGCCACTCTTTCCTGACATTTACTATGGTAATCAGACACAGAACTGAAATATATTTCTGGCATCTGAGGCTGCTCTACCCTGACTGAAGAAAGTAGCTTTTCCAAAATACCCACTTTATGGCTATTTGTCAACAACTGTTTTCCCTTTCTGTGAGGGTAGGTGGGGAGACTTGTAGTAAATAAATAAAATTAGCATTACCATAAACATTAAATATTTTACCCTAAGTGGATGGGAAAATGTATGACATTAAGCAGTTGTTTAGCAACAACACAGAAAGGAATGATTTGGGGGGAGAGTTTGTTAAAAGAATATTCAGTCTTAGACTTGAAGGACAAAAATCAAACTATTTTTCCCAGAGAGAATCATTCAGTGGATCTGGATATTCATTCATATTTTGTTTCTCATTTGCATTTTCAAGTTGTTTGTACTTCAAGGGAGTTTGCCTTGAATAAGAACTTTGAGAATTAGGTAGAACTACAGGTAAGTTTCATAAAACACTGGAGTATCTATGAGTAGCTAGATTTTGTTCATTCATTCTCTGGTAATCTGGTCCTCAAATTATATTTTTGCTTCAAAATTTATTGAGGGTTGTAGGCTGAATAATAATTTCCCAAAGATCTTTACATCTTTATCCCAGGAACTTGTGAATATGTTTTCTTATGTGGAAAAAATGACTTTTCAGATATAATTAAATTAATAAATCTTAAAATGGAGATTAACCTGGAATTTCATGGCAGATATAACGTAATCACGAGGGTTCTCATAAAAAGGAGGCAGTTGTCAGGGTCAGAAAGAGAAGATTTAAGGATAGAAGCAGAGTCAGAAAGACAAGAAGATGCTACACTGGCTGGCTTTCAAGATAGAGGTGAGAGGGAATAGTGGAAGGCATGAAGCAAGGAACTCAGTTGGAATCCTATATCTGGGTTAGGGAAGCAAACATATTCTCACCTACAGTCTCCGGAAGAAACCAGCCCTGTGGACACCCTGACTTTAACTCAGTGAAACTGATTTCAGACTTGTGGCCTTCAGAACTGTAGGAAAATACATTTGCCTTGTTTAAGTGAATAAATTTGTGGTAATTTGTTACAGTAGTGATAGGAAGCAAATATACCTGGCAACCATTAACCAATAATTGGCTACCAAGACAATGCAGCTGTTTCACCCTTTCATTTATTATATAACTCTATTTTACATGATTCACTCTTTATGTCTTCTTTATTTCAAAGCCAGTTTCTTCATCTAGACTTCTAACTGGTTCCTGCAGTGACCTAGCTTTGGTTCTTTTGTCTCCAGATATGGGAGATACTTGTGATGTCTGCATTACATTTTCTTTTTTTTTTTTTTTTTAACTTTTAACATTTATTTATTTTTGAGACAGAGAGAGAGCATGAACAGGGGAGGGTCAGAGAAAGAGGGAGACACAGAATCTGAAACAGGCTCCAGGCTCTGAGCTGTCAGCACAGAGCCCAATGTGGGGCTTGAACCCACGGACTGCGAGATCATGACCTGAGCAGAAGTGGACGCTTAACCGACTGAGCCACCCAGGCGCCCCTGCACTACGTTTTCTTAGCATGGAAGTGATTTCACCTAGAAATACTAAAGTTCTGTGTGGCCTCAGACTTATTTTGCATTGCCAGACTCTCCACTGGAGTGACTCTTCTTACCTTCCTGCACTTTTTGTGGTGCCTTTTCTGATATCTGGAGTAAATCCACTGCACACTTAAAGTCCACTAAACATAGCACCCTTACAGAAGATAGTAACCTTAGTGGCCACCCTCAAATAGGGTTCAGGAGCCCGAACATAAATACCCCAGCTGATAATATTTTGGGGGGATACCTGTGAATTTCATTCTCAAATTTTCTGAGATCTGGAAAGAATTCCCTCAGCATGTAATGAACTTTATAAGGCCTCCTTGTTTTGTCTTTAAATCCTGTCCTCATTTTTGCTATGTACATATTCTGCTTCCTGAGATCACTTTTCAATCAGCTACCTGCAGTAAGATCTTGCCTCAAGCTCTGCTTGCAGGGAAACCTAAAGTAATGCATCAGGATAATGTCAACAGTCTTGAACACAGCAGTCAATCAAATCTTTCCTGGATGATTTACATGTGAAAAACAACTGATTAATGAGAAGGATTTAAAATACATTTAAAGAATTGTCTTGATTTTGTTTGGCGCTTTTAATTATGTTTCATAATGATGATTTTTTTTTTCCTTCTCCATATATGTATTTAACACTAACCAGACATATAATTAGCATGTTGTTAAAACTTCTGGAATATGAACACAATGAAAAATATTTCTAAAATTTAGTTATGAAGTGGTCACTCTGGTTTTATGATTTATTTATTTTTAGGTGTTACATTAATTTTATTTTTTAAATGTTTTATAAGTGAATAATCTATTTTTTTTTATTTTTTAAGTTTATTCATTTTGAGAGAGAGAGCAATTGTGGTAGGGGGACAGAGAATGGGAAAAGAGAGAATGGGAAGAGAGAGAATACCAAGCTGGCACCGCACTGTCAGTGCAGAGCCGGATGTGGAGCTGGAATCCACCAACAAACCGTGAGATCGTGACCTGAGATGAAATCAAGAGTCGGAGGCTTAATTGATTGAGCCACCCAGATGCCCCTGAATAATCTAATTTTCCCTGACCATGGCATTTCTTAAAAGGCCAGATTATATTAAACATGTTTTTTAATTTTAAAAAGGTGTACAGGGGCGTCTGAGTGACTCAATGGGTTGAGCGTCCGACTTCGTTCGGCTCAGGTAATGATCTCACCGTTGGTGAGTTCAAGACCTGCATCAGGCTCTGTGATGACAGCTCAGAGCCTTGGAGCCTGCTTCAGATTCTGTGTTGCCATCTCTCTGCCCCTCCCCCCACCCACGCTTTGTCTCCCTCTGTCTCTCAAAAATGAATAAACGTTAAAAAATATTTTTCAAAGGTGTACAGAACATAAAAAGACCAATTCTGATCTTAGAGATAATGTGTGCTTTTCATAGTCTGTAAAGGCAGTGCTAAATGGCCACTTTTTTTAAAATATGAAATTTATAGTCAAATTGGTTTCCATACAACACCCAGTGCTCATCCAAACAGGTGCCCTCCTCAATACCCATCACCCATCCTCTCCTCCCTCCCACCCCCCATCAACCCTCAGTTTGTTCTCAGTTTTTAAGAGTCTCTTATGTTTTGGCTCCCTCACTCTCTAATCTTTTTTTTTTTTTTTTTTTTTTTTTTCCCCTCCCCCATGGTCTTTTGTTAAGTTTCTCAGGATCCACATAAGAGTGAAAACATATGGTTTCTGTCTTTCTCTGTATGACTTATTTCACTTAGCTTAACACTCTCCAGTTCCATCCATGTTGCTACAAAAGGCCATATTTCTTTCTCTTCATTCTTTCTCATTGCCAAGTAGTATTCCATTGTGTATATAAACCAGAATTTCTTTATCTATTCATCAGTTGATGGACATTTAGGCTCTTTCCAGAACTTGGCTATTGTTGAAAGTGCTGCTATAAACATTGGGGTACAAGTGCCCCTATGCACCAGCACTCCTGTATCCCTTGGGTCAATTCCTAGCAGTGCTACTGCTGGGTCATAGGATAGATCTATTTTTAATTTTTCGAGGAACCTCCACACTGTTTTCCAGAGTGGCTGCACCAGTTTGCATTCCCACCAACAGTGCAAGAGGGTTCCCATTTCTCCACATCCTCTCCAGCATCTATAGTCTCCTGATTTGTTCATTTTGGCCACTCTGACTGATGTGAAGTGGTATCTAAGTGTGGTTTTGATTTGTATTTCCCTGATGAGGAACGACGTTGAGCATCTTTTCATGTGCCTGTTGGCCATGTGGATGTCTTCTTTAGAGAAGTGTCTATTCACGTTTTCTGCCCATTTCTTCACTGGATTATTTGTTTCTCAGGTGTGGAGTTTGATGAGTTCTTTATAGATTTTGGATACTAGCCCTTTGTCCGATATGTCATTTGCAAATATCTTTTCCCATTCCGTCGGTTGCCATTTAGTTTTGTTGATTGTTTCCTTTGCTGTGCAGAAGCTTTTTATCTTCATGAGGTCCCAAGAGTTCATTTTTGCTTTTAATTCCCTTGCCTTTGGGGATGGGTCAAGTAAGAAATTGCTGTGGCTGAGGTCAGAGAGGTTTTTTTCCTTCTTTTTCCTCTAGGGTTTTGATGGTCTCCTGTCTCACATTCAGGTCCTTTATCCATTTTTGAGTTTATTTTTGTGAATGGTGTAAGAAAGTGGTCTAGTTTCATTCTTCTGCATGTTGCTGTCCAGTTCTCCCAGCACCATTTGTTAAAGAGACTGTCTTTTTTCCATTGGATATTCTTTCCTGCTTTGTCAAAGATTAGTTGGCCTAAATGGCCACTCTTTATAGTAACCCTTATTAAGTTCAAAAATTACTTTTTTCTTTTAAAAATAAATATAATGTTTGACAATTATGTGCAATCTTTAGTGCTCTCTTAAAAAAATAACACAGGAAAATGCAAAAGGCTATGAACATATATATGTGTGTGTATCTGTATATTCACAGTGTGTATATGTGTGTATATGTATGATACATATATGCATGGTATATTCATTTTATGTATATATATATATAAATGGTACTACATAGAGTACCTAATGTATGTATTGTACATAAACATAATTTCCATATATTTTTTCAGAACATAAATAGTTTGAATCATTTTGTTGCACAGTTAAGGTTACAAAAAGAAGTATAAATATATTTCTGGAACTTTTAGTCATAGAACTCTACTTTACTCTTAAACACACATGTGATAAATTGGTCAATTAACACACTAAGAATTGTGATCAGGTGAAAATATAATACCTATGTTTGTTTCTAGATATAGTTCACAATAATACTTTTTCATTTACTTTCTTCAAGTTTTAATGGTAGTATGGTTGGGAACAAAATATTTTGGCCACATTTTACTGTAAAAAAATTATGAAGGCAGTCTGATTTTTAAGTACTTTATATAACTGAATAACTTGTATGTTTTCTAGATTAATAGAATCAAGTGTCTAAATACAGACACAGACTTTTATCATTGAATTCTGATAATACTATCATGGTTTAACAGGAGATTAACAATTGCCCATAGAAAGTTTTTGTTTTCCCTTGGATGGGCTGTCTTTTTAATTAGTACATATAAGGTGTTCATATATTTTGAATTTAAGAAACGTGTATCTTCTGTTACAAACTTTCTTTCTTCCCATTCATTATCATCTCTTCACCTGAAATACATGTATGCATTTGTGCATTTAATAATTTGTGTTTGTTCATGTTTGTTGTTTGAAATGATGCCAATTCATATGTCTGCTTATAGTCGGTTTTTATCTAATCATTTCTTTTCTCTCATCTGTTTATATCTGTTATGTCAGCATCTCTTCTTTGATAACCTGTAAGTTACCAAACTAAGTATTTATTTATAAATTTAATTTGTTTTACGGAATACATTTTGTTTCATTCTCCATCTGCATTTTGCTTCTTTGTTCATTTTATTAGTACAACTGAGTATTCCCCTCAATTGAGTCTTTTTTTTTTAATGAGTCTTTTATTAGGTGTCATTCCTCTGTGAATATATAACATTTATCCTGAGTAATGCATTTGTAAAAGTATAGAAAAGACCAGCCCATGGAAGGAACTAAAGGTGTAAATCCTTTAGTTTGCTAGGTTAAGAATGAGCATCATCCCACAGATACTCTATTTTGTGAATATACCTCCTTCCTATCCAGCAAGATACTTTTGTGAGTCAGAATGAAGGCCAGCATGTTGGAGCTTTAGTATGATTTTCTAATACTAACTACAATTTTCTCTCACCAAGAAATTTAGCTGGCAAGCTGAAAACACGTACTGCTTTTTCCCAGTATGTCACAGAGACAGACAGGTGCTTTTATTTTTATTATTATTTTTTTTTTGTAGTACTTATTTTATTTTTGAGAGAGAGAGAGAGAGAGAGAGAGAGAGAGAGAGAGACAGAGAGAGAGAGTCCATGCATGCAAGCAGGGGAGGGGCAGAGAGAGAAAGAGAGAGGGATAAAGGATCTGAAGCGGGCTCTGTGCTGACACACACAAGAGCTGGACACAGGGCTGGAATTCAGGAACTTCAAACCACAAGAACATGACCTGAGCTGAAGACATTTAACCGAATGAGCCACCAGGCACCCCCAGATAGATACTTTTAAATGAATTTCTGTTTGTTTCTTTGCTTGGTTGGTGATTGGTGGTTGGTTACTTGGTTGATTTGGTTTGGTTTTCTTGTTTCTTCATTGTATCTGGCCTCATTTGCAATTTCATGTTTCATTTGAGGATTCCACTTGACTACAGAGCTTTGATTTAACAGACCTACAAGTATTTCTGACTTCTTATTGTATTCTGCTTTGCTGTTCATTTCACAAATAGCATTTCTCAGAATTAAAGTTTAGAGATATAGATGACTTTTGGTTTCATAAGACGTTCCTTTTTGTTATTGTTTTCCCTCTCTGTTGATTTGTTTTCAGAGATAAAAATTGTGAAGATATATCTTTAGTTCAATATGATCATCGCCTTTAATGAACTATTACCTAGTTCCTATTTATCCTAAAACTCTATCTGATTATGCATAAATCTCCTTTTGTATGCATGTAATTCATTCGTAAGAGGTAATTGAAAAGGACACAAATGGTTAGTGCATAGAATATTAACAAGTGTTACCAACCTCTTTTGTGTTCATAGATGGATACATTTCCCTTTCTGCAAACTGATAACAATGCTGATTACCATAGTTTGTACTATTAATTAATGACTGTAGAGTTTGTAATGAATACTACGCATTTTAATTTAATAGCAGATCTTCCATTTAAATTTTTTTCCATGACAATCTCTCCAAGTTATAAAATTCTTAAAGGAGACAAAAGTTAAGTTTGTTGGTGAAAAACTGTACTACTGAGATTTTATTATTACACTCAATATTAACTATTATAAAGAATTTGTGATTACTTGGCATAGCAAATAATATACTTGTGCTCATGTGAGTCTATAAACTTCCCATTATACTATATTTATTGACTGTTCTTTCCCATCGTAGTCAATAACATTTCAGGGATGCTCATTTATTTTTATTAAGTACCTATATTCAAAATGTTACACAACATAAAAGATACTCCGTATTATTTCATATAATTTCTATTAAGTACTAAGTTACTACTAATGCTTTTCCATAATGCTCTAGACACCACAAGAAACAGTAATTTATTATGGCACAAAACTTGCTAACTGGTAAATTACTATGGTAACAAGTGAAATATTTCACTTATACTGTGGGATTTTAAAATGCAGGAAAAAACTTTTAATAACCTACAGTCATCAAAAATGAACTCTAAATAATAAATATCTCAGATTTAATTATATACCAGTAAAATAGGTGAAAAAGCTATTTTTATTTTAATTCAGGAAAATAACATTAACATCCATTCCGTTTCAACATAGAACTATAAGGGTTCAAAAGGAACAAAACCATCAATGACCATCTCAAAATGCATATAACCTTTGATCTTTTATCAGAATGATACCTGGAAAATTCTACACAATTTTTTAATTGAGGTAATCGCATAGGTAATTCCTAAACTAATAGACTTCAATTTAAGAGATATATGTTAAGTGCAAGATGGTAAATGAAAAAATTGTTAGCAAACAGTGGACAATAATATCTTGCACAATTTTTCCATAGCTGTGTGTCTATTCTCCCATTGTTGTTTTTGCTGTACACGCTTCCATACATGTTGTGCCTAAATGATACCAAAGTGCCACCTCAGGGTTTATGACTTTTCTGTTCTTGTTTTCCTAAATACTGTACCTTCAAATAGATTGACAGATGATATGTATATGACAGACAGATAGAAGTAGATATAGATATTTAGATTTACCTGACTTCAATTTCCCTAAATGTATTAATCCTAAATATAAATACATTAAAAATGTATTAATGAATTAATCTGCTTACTTCTTTATAATGAGTAATCTGCACACTATTGGACTATGAATACTTATGAATGAATGAGGACTTATTTTTTTATAAATTTTGATGCATGTTATACTTTGAGTTAATTACCAAATGCCCTAAACTTTCTTTAGTTAATTAAAGACAAATAAGAAGTTAGGCATCAATTGCTTATCAATGGTTCTGTGAGAAACTAAAACAAATACTAGTATATGGAGACAGGTAAACACGAATTCAAATTACAGCATTCACATCCATTGGACATGTGAAATTGCAAAAGGAGGTGCGCCAGGGTGGCCCAGGTGGTTGAGTGTTTGACTCTTGATTTTGGCTTAGGTCATGATCCTAGAGTTGTGGGACTGAGTCCTGCATTGGGCTCTTCACTGAGCATGTAGCCTGCTTAAGATTCTCCCGCTATTCCTCTGCCCCTCTCCCCTGCTCATGTGCACACTGTCTCTCTCTATCTCTCTCTCTCAAATTAAATAAATAAATAAATAAATAAATAAATATTGCAAAAGGGATTATTTATCAGTGATTTATACAGTATAAATTGGGGAGCATATACACAAAAAATTCTGAGAATGGAATGGATGGTACTTCTAGAAACTGGCACAATATTTAGGATTCTAAAATCCTAAATTATAGTTTCATGTTATTATAGTTTCAATTTATTATAGTTTCAATTTCCAAACCCTCCTTCACATTTAAATATTTTCATTAACAGTATTATATATACACAAAAATATTTCAGCACATTCAACTGAAATGGAACTTACTTAGGTTTGTTTACTGGAAGCTTAAGCAATATCTTTATTTTCGTTTAGATACCAAACATATCATGAAATGAGATTTTGACTACTTTTGGAAGTTGAAAAGTTGGAGATAACTGTCACAAGTTCATTTCAACATTCTCTTCCTCTAGTATTCCTTTCAATAATAAGCACTTATTACATCAATACATTACAATGAACTTAGGAAGATCTCACCTACTAGTTCTAACTCCACTAACAGAAATTTTACGTTGTTTAGAGAAAGGCTAGTGCCTCCCTCCCTTTTCCCCGTTTTCCATGTATAGCTCCTTCCATCCTTCCTACTTCCCTTCCTTAAACATTGATTAATTTTCTATCATTTGACAAGCAGTCTTCTATGAAGTGAGGACACAGTGGTGAGCAAAACACATTCCTGTTCACAGTGTATTTGCAGTCCAATTGTGGAAGCACACAATACGCTAAACTAAAACAAATATTGTCCAGAAAATAAGTACCACAAAAAATAAAATAATTTAATTAAATAGAGAATGACTTACAAAACTTAGTGTGGCAAGAAAGACTTTTCATAATGTGGTTATTTATGAAAGCACTCCTTAATTACGTAAATGGGCATCATGGATAGATGTGGGTAAACTAATTTGAGATGAGTAGTATGAATGCCCTGAAACAGAAATGCACTTAGAATGTTTAGAGGATAAAAAGGGGTAGGGGTGACTGAAGTGTGGTGAACACGAAAAAGAGAAGTAGGGAAGGATTTGGACGAAGAGGCAGTGGCACTTTTACTCCACTAGATGGGTGCCTCTGAGGGATTAAACTGGGGAGAAGTATCACAATCAAATCTCAAACACTGTACTCTTGCTTTACCTGGAGGCTGGACTCTAGTAGGGACAGAGTGGACACAGTCATTGGGATCTCAGAGCTATTGCAATATTTGGGAGAAGGGAGTTGTTGGTTTGGATTAATGTGGTAATAGTTGAGTGGAAATAGTTGGTAAGATTGGAAACAGGTTTTTTTAGCAGACACATGATAATAGATTGAATGTGGCCAGAGAGAAAGAGAGAAAACAATGATTAGTTCTAGAAGGTTCATTTGCTCAATATACTGACTGTGGTAACATGTCCTCACACAGATAGGATTAGGTAACATGTCCTCCCTAGCTGGTGTTGGGTAGAGGAGGGAGGAAATTAGAATTTACTTATGAATTAAGAGAATTAAATTCTGAACCCTGGGACATCCAGTGTTTAGAATGTTAAAGGCCAAAAGCAGAGTTAAGTAAAGAAAAAGCCCGTAAGAAGATGATCTGAAACTTGTCTTCAAAAACAAAATAATAATAATATTTCCTAATGATATTGAGATACCAATTGTAAAAAAGCAAAATCAGCCACTGAATTTGGTGAAGTAAAGACTGTTGTTTACCTTGACAGAGAATTTTAAATGAAATGATAATGAAAGCCTGGTAGGAGTCATTATGAACAAGTATGAGATTTAGAAAAGGGATTCCTAATCAAAACTAGCCTCTAAGATTATTTTTAACTATCAGAGAAATAAGCTTTTAAACCAAGAAGGAATGTTAGATTATAGAGTATTTATCTCATTTTTAATTTTTATTTAACTTTACAATGTATCTGTAAAAGTTTTAAAATGACAAGAAAAGAGGGGCGCCTGGGTGGCTCAGTCGGTTAAGCGTCCGACTTCGGCTCAGGTCACGATCTTGCGGTCCGTGAGTTCGAGCCCCGTGTCGGGCTCTGGGCTGATGGCTCAGAGCCTGGAGCCTGCTTCCGATTCTGTGTCTCCCTCTCTCTCTGCCCCTCCCCCGTTCATGCTCTGTCTCTCTCTGTCTCAAAAATAAATAAAAAACATTAAAAAAAATTTTTTTAAATGACAAGAAAAGAGAAGATTCTTGGTAGAGGAGAGAAGATGAGAGAAACAAGGAATAAATACAAGAATAACTACAAGAATGCCTGCAGCCTTCATGTGTTGGTCATGGTAATTAACACCTGCTGCTGTAAGAGTCACCTTCCAAAATCTCAGTAGATTAATATGATTTTCCTCCCTCAGGCAATGACACACTTTCTGCTTCAAACAATTACTTAAGGACTCATTTAATAAAGGCTATGCGATCTTGCAACTATATCATCTAGATAACATGGCTCCTAAAATCACTATGGTAGAGAGAAAATCCAGACATAGCAAAAGGACTAAATTTAGAGCAGAATAATTCTAGCTCTTGTAAGAGCAGAGAAGGCAGAGTGCATTGGAAGCAGGTACACATAATATGGTAATATGTATAGGTTAGCAAGTTAACATCTGATTGCTTTTATAATATCTGTAAAATGACAGCAGTGGGGCATGTAATTTTAGAGGAAAGGAGAGCATATGAAACTAACTTACTAGAGGGTAGGGAAATAAATCAATTAGTGAAATGACTAAGAATCCTGGGTACTAGTTGAAATTTATGGTAAAAAAATATGTATGAGACATTTGATAAGATGTGTTAATCCAATCCAACCATATGGGGGTTGTATCATTGTATCATTAAGTATGGTGGAGAAAGAATGACAAATGCATTTAGAATATGAGAAAATAAATTTAGCAACAGAACTTAGAATTCAAGTTGAACATGTCTGGATACAGAAATATGTGAAAATGAAGCTTAGTGAAAAAACTATTGAGGTCACTAAGAGGACACACGTTTTAAATAATTGTATTAGGAGAAATACTTGTTGAATTGGAAATTATGTATGTGGAAATAATTTATGTGTAACTATGTGGAAATAGGTGGTTTTGGACAGAACTGGAAATTTTGAAATCATGATTACAGAGGTACAGTTATTAGAAAAATCTGATTTAAGGCACAGCCACAAAATTGGGTGGCTAAATTCAAGTGGAGAGGTATGTTTGTAGAATTTGAGATGATCAAGGAACTTAAAGGCTAAAGTGTTGTATGGATGATCTGTAAAAAAGGTGATGTTGCCAAGATTTCACTGTCATTATTAGAGATATTAAGCCAGGTAATAACATATTCAGGGAATGGGGAAGGCAACCAAGCGGTACTGGTTGAAGTTGTGTGTTTGAAAAGGACTGTTTTTGCTTGCTTTGCTTTGTTATGAGGGAAAAGGCAAAAGAGAAAAGGAAATATCTATAATTATAGAAGAACAAAGAAAATACTACATTTTCTACAGTCTCCATGATACATGGGTATGGAAAGAAAAAAAACTGTCTCTGAGAAACTTCAAGAGAAATATGGACCTGGGGTTCCTTGGTGGCTCAGTTGGTAGCACATCCGACTCTTGATTTCAGCTCAGGTCAGGATCACGTGGATCTTGAGATTGGGCTCTAATTTGGGCTCTGCACTGACAGCGTGGAGCCAGCTTGGAATTCTCTCTCTCTACCCTGTCTCTGCCCTTCCCCTGCTCTATCTCTCTTTCTCTCAAAATAAATAAACAAACATTAAAAGAGAGAGAAAGAGAGGGAGGAGCCAAGATGGAAGAACAGCATGGAAGCTTTCTGTGTGTCTCCTGTCCATGAAATACAGCCAGAACAACACTAAACCATCCTACACACCTAGAAAACGGATTGGAGGATTAACACAACAATCTGCACAACTTGAACCACAGAATTCAGCAGGTAGGCGGTGCAGAGAGGTGAATTTAGGGAGCGAGAAGCCGTGGAGGGAAGAGAGCCGCTTTTGCGGGCAGAGAGAGGACAGAGACTGGGGAGGCAGGGAGAATATGGGAAAAGCATGCCTCCCCAAAGGCAGCTGGAGAGAAAGTGAAAAACTGAAAACAGCCGCAGCAACTGAACTAAAATGGGAGAAAGGGGAAAGGAGACAGGAGAGGGTTTAAATTCCTTAAGACTGTAAACAAGGGGAGCACAAAGGCTGCAACTTCACAGCTCAATACCTGGCAGTGGTCTGGTGGGAAGGGTGAATCCCCAGGAACAGAGTGGGGTCTGGGAGGTTCTCAGGCCACACGGGGAAAAGCGGTTCCATTCCTGGAAGGACATTTGGTAGAGACTGTTGAAGCCACCTGGTCCCAGCAGACCCCAGAAGGCGGCCACATTCGCTGGTGCTGGGGCAAGGTCGTTAAGGGGTGAAGCCTGGCGCCAGGTATGTGTTGTGTTTTTCCAAAATGTCTCGCAAACATTTTCTGGGATGGGCTGGCCCCTGGCCGCAATCTTGAGGCACTGGCAACAACAGGGTCCAGCAGGTGTTCCTGGGTGCACCCGATATTCAGCCATTGCTCATTCAGCCATTGCTCAGTGAGACTCTTCTGCAGAGGGGCATAACGGGAAACGCCACAGTCCTTTGGAAGTAAGGGGCCGGTGAATACAGCTGCATCTGAGACAAAACTGAGGAGAGGTACTGCCTGGGGCCTGGTCATGGAGAGTGAAGAAGCAGGGAGTGGACGAGAGCTGAGGACCGAAGACAGGTGCGTGATTGCTGATTCGGGAAAACAGACTGGGTAGCTGGGTGGCACCATTTTCACCGCTCCCGCGCATGCACATATGCACCTACAAGTGCCACAACGATCCACCCCGGTAGGCTAGCAGCGCCATCTAGTGGATATTGGAGCTGTTACACTGAGCCCCGCCCAACTGGTCCAACTTTGCTCTTTAAGAACACAAGTCTCACCACCGGCTTAATTTATGACTATATAGAGCCACATAGACTGACTTCTAGGGGAAAACGAAGTAATTTCAGTCCTACTTCAATCTGTTAGCAGGTTCATCTACTCAATTTACTTTCTTTTTTCTTTTTCCTTTTTCTCTTTTACGATTCTTTTTTCTTAAATACAGAAAGAAAAAATTCATTTTCATTTTCAATTTTTATTAAAAATATTTCTTTAATTTTTATTACTATATTTTTAAATTTGTATAATTTTTTTCAAATTCTACTTTACTTCCATCATTTTATTTTATTCTACTTCAGTGTACTCACCTTTTCAAATATTCAAACAATTTCCTTTTTTTCGTTCTTTTTCTTTTTTTCTCTTTTTTGTTTCTTTTTCTTGAATGTACAAAGAGAAAAACTTCATTTTTATTCTCAATTTCTATTAAAAATATTTTTATTTAATTTTTATTACTATATTTTTGCTTTTATGTAAATTTTTTCAAATTTTATTTTACTTCCATCATTTTATTTTAGTCTACTACAGTCTATTCACTTTTTCATATTTTCAAACAATTTATTTTCCTTTTTTCTTCTTTTTTTTCTTTTTTTTCTCTTTTAGTTTTCTTTTTTCTTAAATACAGAAAACAAAAAAGTTCATATTTACTTTAATTTTTATTAAAAATATTTTTTATTTTTTTTCCACTATATTCTTTACTTTTGTGTATATTTTTTTCAAATTCTATTTTACCCCCATCATCACATTTTATTCTACATCAGTATATTCATTTTTTCAAATTCTCAATTTCCTTTTTTTTCTTCCCTCCCCCTTTTTTTTCTCTGATCTGTCAAACCACTTTCAACACCCAGACCAAAACACACCTAGGATCTAGCATCATCTATTCAATTTTTGTGTGTGTGTGTTTTTAATATTTAATTCTAATATTTTTTATTTTAATTTTTTTAATTTCAATTTTTCTACCTCATTAATTCCTTTTCTCCCTTCAAAATGACAACACGAAGAATTCACTCCAAAAGAATGAGCACGAAGAAATGATAGCCATGGATTTAACCAACACAGATACAAGCAAGATGTCTGAACCAGAATTTAGAATCACGATAATAAGAATACTAGCTAGAGTCAAAAATAGATTAGAAACCTTTTCTGCAGAGATAAAAGAAGTAAAAAACAGAAGGAAATTAAAAATGCTATAACTGAGCTGAAATCACGGATGGCTGCAATGGTGGCAAGGATGGATGAGGCAGAACAGTGAATCAGCGATAGAGAGGACAAACTTATAGAGAATAAAGAAGCAGAAAAAAAGAGGGAGATGAAGGCAAAAGAGCACAATTTAAGAATTAGAGAAATCAGTGACTAATTAAAAAGGGACAACATCAGAATCATAGGGGTCCCAGAAGAGGAAGAGAGAGAAATAGTGGCAGAAAAGTTATGTGAGCAAATCACAGTGGAAAACGTTCCTAACCTGGGGAAAGACACAGACATCAAAATCCAGGAAGCACAGAAGACCCCCATTAGATTCAACAAAAATCGACCATCAACAAGGCATATCATAGTCAAATTCACAAAATACTCATGCAAGGAAAGAATCATGAAAGCAGCAAGGGAAAAAAAAGTACATAACATAACAAGATAAGACAGATCAGGTTTGCAGCAGATCTATCCAAAGAAACGTGGCAGGCCAGAAAGGAGTGGTGGGATATATTCAGTGTGCTGAATCAGAAAAATATGCAGCCAAGAATTCTTTATCCAGCATGGGTGTCATTCAAAATAGAAGGAGAGATAAAAAGTTTCTCAGACAAACAAAAATTAAAGGAGTTTGTGACCACTAAACTATCCCTGCAAGAAATTTTAAGGGGGCCTTTCTGAGGGGAGAAAACATGAAAAAAATATAAATATATATGAATAAATAAATACCAAAAGCAACAAAAGATTAGAAAGGACCAGAGAACAGCACCAGAAGCTCCAACTCTACAATCATCATAATGGCAAAAATTCATATCTTTCAGTACTCACTCTAAACGTCAATGGACTCAATGCTCCAATCAAAAGACACAGGGTAACAGAATGGATAAGAAAACAAGATCCATCTATATGCTGTTTACAAGAGACACACTTTAGATCTAAAGATACCTTCAGATTGAAAATAAGGGGAAGGAGAACCATCTATCATGTGAATGGTCAACAAAAGAAAGCTGGAGTAGCCATTCTTATATCAGAAAATAGAGTGATATCTTATATACACTTTAAAATAAAGACTGTACCAAGAGATTCAGAAGGCATTATATCATAATCAAGGGGTCTACAGACCAAGGAGACCTAAAAATTGTGAAAATTTATGTGCCAAATGCGGCAGCACCCAAATATATACATCAATTAATCACAAATATCAAGAAACTCATCAATAGTTAATACCATAGCAGTAGGAGACTTCAACACACCACTCACAGCAATGGACAGATCATCTAATAAAAAAATCAACAAGGAAACAATGGCTTTGAATGACTCACTGGACAGGATGGACTCAAGAGATATACTCAGAACATTTCATCCTAAAGCAGCAGAATATACATTCTTCTCCAGTACACATGGAACATTCTTCAGAATATACCACATACTGGGACACAAATCAGCCCTAAGTAAGTACAAAAAGATCAAGATCACACCATGCATATTTTCAGACCACAATGCTATGAAACTTGAAAGCAACCACAAGAAAAAATTTGGAAAGGTAACAAATACTTGGAGACTGAAGAACATCCTACTAAAGAATGAATGGGCTAATCAAGCAGTTCAAGAGGAAAGTAAAAAGTATATGGAAGTCAATGAACATGATAACATCACGACCCCAAACCTCTGGGATGCAGCAAAGGCGGTCCTAAGAGGAAAGTGCATAGCAATCCAGACCTTCCTACAGAAGGAAGAAAGATCTCAGATACACAACCTAACCTTATGCCTTATGGATCTGGAAAAAGAACAGCAAATAAAACCCAAAACTAGCAGAAGACAGGAAATAATAAAGATTAGACCATATAACAATGCCATCAAAACCAAAAACACAGTAGAACAGATCAATGAAACCAGAAGCTGGTTCTTTGAAAGAATTAACAAAATTGAGAAATCACTAGCCAGTTTGATCCAAAAGAAAAAGGAAAGGACCCAAATAAATAAAATCAAGAATGAAAGAGGAGAGATCACAACCAACACAACAGAAATAAAAACAATAACAAGAGAATATTTTAAGCAATTATATGCCAGTAAAATGGGCAATATGGAAGAAATGGACAAATTCCTAGTAATATATACACTACCAAAACTGAAACAGGAAGAAACAGAAAATTTGAACAGACCCATAACCAGTAAGGAAATCGAATTAGTAATCAAAAACCTGCCAAAAAACAAGAGTCCAGGGCCAGATGGCTTTCCAGGGGAATTCTACCAAACATTTAAGGAAGAGTTAGCACCTATTCTCTTGAATCTGTTCCAAAAAATAGAAATGGAAGGAAAACTTCCAAACTCTTTCCATGAAGCCAGCATTACCTTGATTCAAAAAACCAGACAGAGGGGCGCCTGGGTGCCTCAGTCGGTTAAGCTTCCGACTTCGGCTCAGGTCATGATCTAATGGTCCGTGAGTTCGAGCCCCGCATCAGGCTCTGTGCTGACAGCTCAGAGCCTGGAGCCTGTTTCAGATTCTGTGTCTCCCTCTCTCTGACCCTCCCCCGTTCATGCTCTGTCTCTGTCTCAAAAATAAATAAACGTTAAAAAAAATTAAAAAAAAAAAACAGACAGAAAGCCCAATAAAAAGGAGAACTATAGACCAATTTCCCTGATGAACATGGATGCAAAAATCCTCAACAAGATAGTAGCCACTGGATCCAACAATACATTAAAAAAATTATTCACCACAACCGAGTGGGATTTATACCTGGGATGCAGGGCTGGTTCAATATCCACAAAACAATTAACGTGATTCATCACATCAATAAAAGAAAGGACAAGAACCATAGGATACTCTCAATAGATGTAGAGAAAGCATTTGACAAAATACAGAACCTTTCTTGATAAAAACCCTCAAGAAAGTAGGGATAGAAGGAGCATACCTCGAGATCATAAAAGCCATATATGAACGACCCAATGCTAATATCATCCTCAATGGGGAAAAACTGACAGCTTTCCCCTGAAGGCCAGGAACAAGACAGGGATGTCCACTCTCACCACTGTTATTCAACATAATATTGGAAGTCTTAGCCTCTGCAATCAGACAACACAAAGAAATAAAAGGCATCCAAATTGGCCAGGAGGAGGTCAAACTTTCACTCTTCACAGATGACATGATACTCTACGTGGAAAACCCAAAAGATTCCACCAAAAAACTGCTAGAACTGATTCATGAATTCAGCAAAGTCGCAGGATATAAAATCAATGAACAGAAATCGGTTGCATTCCTACACACCAACAATGAAGCGACAGAAAGAGAAATCAAGGAATCAATCCCATTTACAGTTGCACCAAAAACCATAAAATACCTAGGACTAAATCTAATGAAAAAGGTGAAAAATCTATACACTGAAAAGTATAGAAAGCTTATGAAAGAAATTGAAGAAGACACAAAGAAATGGGAAAAGATTCCATACTCCTGGATGGGAAAAACAAATATTGTCGATACTACCCAAAGCAATCTACATATTCAACGCAATCCCTATCAAAGTAACACCAGCATTCTTCACAGAGCTAGAACAAATAATCCTAAAAGTTGTACGAACCAGAAAAGACGCTGAATAGCCAAAGCAGGAGGCATCACAATCCCAGACTTCAAGCTATACTACAAAGCTGTAATCATCAAGACACTATGGTACTGGCACAACAACAGACACTCAGATCAATGGAACAGAATAGAGAACCCAGAAATGGACTCACAAACGTATGGCCAACTAATCTTTGACAAAGCAGGAAAGAATATCCAATGGAATAAAAACAGTCTCTTCAGCAAGTGGTGCTGGGAAAACTGGACAGCGACATGCAGAAGAATGAACCTGGAATACTTTCTAACACCATACACAAAAATAAACTCCAAGTGGATGAAAGACCTCCATGTAAGACAGGAAGCCATCAAAATCCTTGAGGAGAAAGCAGGCAAAAAAACTCTTTGACCTTGGCCGCAGCAACTTCTTACTCAACACGTCTCTGGAGGCAAGGAAAACAAAAGCAAAAATGAACTATTGGGACCTCATCAAAATAAAAAGCTTCTGCACAGCCAATGAAACAATCAGCAAAACTAAAAGGCAACTGACAGAATGGGAGAAGATATTTGCAAATGACATATCAGATAAAGGGTTAGTATCTAAAATCTACAAAGAACTTATCAAACTCAACACCCAAAAAAACAAGTAATCCAGTGAAGAAATGGGCAAAAGACATGAATAGACACTTCTCCAAGGAAGACATCCAGATGGCCAACCAACACATGAAAAAATGCTCCACATCACTCATCATTAGGGAAATACAAATCAAAATCACAGTGAGATACCACCTTACACCTGTCAGAATGGCTAACATTAACAACTCAGGCAACAACAGATGTTGGTGAGGATGCGGAGAAAGAGGATCTCTTTTGCATTGTTGGTGGGAATGCAAGCTGGTGCAGCCACTCTGGAAAACAGTATGGAGGTTTCTCAAAAAACTAAAAATAGAACTACCCTATGACCCAGTAATTGCACTACTAGGCATTTATCCAAGGGATACAGGTGTGCTGTTTCAAAGGGACACATGCACCCCCATGTTTACAGCAGCACTGTCAACAGTAGCCAAAGTACAGAAAAAGCCCAAATGTCCATCAATGGATGAATGGATAAAAAAAAGTGGTATGTATATACAATGGAGTATTACTCACCAATCAAAAAGAATGAAATCTTGCTATTTGCAACTACATGGATGGAACTGGAGGGTATTATGCTAAGTGAAATTAGTCAGTCAGAGAAAGACAAAAATCATAGGACTTCACTCATATGAGGACAAAACAGATGAACATAAGTGAAGGGATACAAAAATAATATAAAAACAAGGAGGGGGACAAAACAGAAGAGACTCATAAATATGGAGAACAAACTGAGTGTTGCTGGAGGGGTTGCGGGAGGGAGGATGGGCTAAATGGGCAAGGGGCATTAAGGAATCTACTCCCAAAATCATTGTTTCACTATATGCTAACTAATTTGGATGTAAATTTTAAAAAATAAAAAATAAAATTAAAAAAAAGAGAGAGAGAGAAAGAAATATGGCCTTTTCAGAAATCCAGATTTCACCTAGGAAAAAAGAAAGAAGTGATAGAAGGAGAGTTTGATGATATGTAGACCTTTACTCTTTTCAGACCTTAAAATCCAGAGGAAAACAATAAAAACATGGTATCAAGTCCAGCTAATAGAAGATGATTTGGAAAGTTATACCTTTTCTTGACAGTTGAACTAAAAAGGAAGTTATCTGTGACAGGATTAATTTTAAAAGTATGTCATGGTCTTGCCAGAATCTTGGAAGAGTGTGGCATCTACATTTTAATTTGATAAGTGCGCTTTGGTCAATGATCATCATTCATCCCATTCCCACCACCAGGTTTTTAGGTATTGATGAACAGGAACAGGAAGCCTGGAAACATCCACCACTGTACTCATACTTCTTTTCTCCAATACTTTATTCACTTGAAACTGAAATATAAGCTGCTCGGCCAACTTCCTTCCTAACAGTTAATAAACAAGAAATAAACCCCATAGCTAAATACTGTGTTACCTTTCTAAAATTCAGCTATGAGCATACTCCCAATAACCACCATTGATCTGAAATGAGTAATCATTTACCTTTTGCCTAAACACCTCACCTACAAAACACTTTCTTTGGCAGGAGATACCTAGTTGTTGTTCCCTTGTTCACATGTTTTTTGCTATGGAAAGAATCTTAGAACTTTCCTTTTGGGGTATATGTGGGGATTATCAGACCAATTTGCTCTTCCTGCTGCCACAATTATGTGAGAAGCCAAAGTGAAACCCCTCTGGGGTTTGCTTTCTTTTTTTATTTGTTTCTCATCATAGGGCTGCATTCTGACTCTCTGACCTCAGAGTAAAGTAGCTGTGCAAGTGGCTAAGTAAATAAGCCCATTCAAATCAAAAGCTCTGTAGTATTGATCCCATTAACAATCCACCTAAAGTTACATCTGTAATCGGAGTTAGTAGTAATGAGGTTACATCATTTTCCCTGCAACATTCTGAATATAGTGCCATACCTTGCTTTTTGTTCCAACCTTGGGGATAAAGTAGGTATTATTTTTTCTTCTTTGGTACTCCATTAAACCTTAAAGTTTCAATCTGTAACTAGTCCCAGAAATACTCTAAATAATAAATAATTGGGCTATTTAGCTTCATGCACATATTAGATCTAACTCCTTACATTTTTGGCTCATAGATTGTTCTGTAAATTTTTACAAGAGCTATTTGAATGACTTAATGTATAATAAAACAATTTCCTTATCATTCCTAATAAAATATACTTGTGTTTGCTTTTTTTTTTTTTTTTACTTTATTAAAATACTGAGTTTATTTCACATGTATATTTTTGTCTCCCCACCATTTCCATTTGTCTGACCACCACTACTACTATGTCCTATCATAACATTCCATACATACTTAAAACCAAGCAAAGGGTGGAGCTCCATCTTTAAAAACTAAACAGGCATTTTGGACAACACATTCTTGGCAATGGAACCTGGACAACATTTATCAGACACGGTAGGGAAAGTTCTCACTCTGCATTATAAAAAGGATAGCCAGATATCAACTGTTACAGAAATGAAATAAGACGGAAAATTTTAACAAACTGTTTAAACTATTTTCTTAAAGAGACTTCCTCCACTGCCAGAGATCTTGAATAGCCTCTTGGTCAGTCATCCGGAAGCAATTCTTCACATAATTGATGAACTTGGCTTCCACTTTGGGAATAGAACCACCTTTTTCTATACTTGCTTGCATTTTTGCTTTAATGTCTTCTACAGAACTAGGTCCTTTCGGTGTTTTGGGAGTCTTTTCCTGTTTTTTGAAAGATTCTTGACCTTTTGATCTTGGTGTTGATGGTTTTGAGTCTTTTCCATTCTGGTTAGATTTTTGTGCATTTTTGGCTGGAGTATCTCGTATAGATTTCTTTACTGGAGCCTTTTCTTCAGCTTCCTCATCATCAAAATCATCATCATCATCATCTTCATCATCATCGTCATCATCGTCATCTTCATCATCATCTTCATCGGCAGCAAGTTTTACTTTTTTCTGTGGAACCTTGCTACCACTTCCAGGGGCAGAACGCTTTCCAGATATACTAAGGAGTTTCACATCCTCTTCCTCTTCATCTTCTGACTCTGCATCTTCCTCCACAGCTACTAAGTGCTGTCCACTAATATGCACAGGCCCTGAACCGCATTTCAACCGTAAGACCACAGGTGGTGTTATTTCAAAGCCCCCAAGGGAAACCGTTGGCTGTACAGACATTTTCAAAGTTGCCAGTGTGACTTTAATTGGACTGCCTTCATAATTCATTGCCTCTGCTTCAACAATGTGCAATTCATCCTTTGCACCAGCTCCTAAACTGACCGTTCTTAAAGATAACTGGTGCTCGTTTTCATCATTATCCACTTTAAAGTGATAATCTTTGTCAGCCTTTAGTTCACAACCGAAAAGATAGTTCTGGGGCCTCAGGGGGCTCATGTCCATGTCCATCGAATCTTCCATGAGGTGGTGGCACGCACTTAGGTGGGAGAGAAGGCGGACGGAGAGAAACGACTACTGTTCCACAGAACAGCCGCGCAGGACGGAATCACACCAGGGACTGTGTTTGCTTTTCTTTCCACTCATGGACTCATCCCTCCACCAGGATGATTAATAATCGGGAGCACTCCCCTGCCACCAAGACTCAGGCTAGTCTTGCCAAAAAGCCCGAAAACAGTCTCAGCAGAATCCAACTTCGGTTTTACTTCTCAAGATCTGAATTATTCAATCTTATGTAATTAATAATTAATATAAGACATTAACAGTACTATCTGTATGGAGCTAAGACAGCCGAGCCTGTTCTCTACTTTCTTATATTCTTTCTATCATAATGAGATAGAGAAAATGGCTACTTGGCTTTTATGAATGCGAGGAGCATGGCTTCTCATACGCTGTAAACAATTGCTGCAGTTAGGCAAACACATAATGCCCACAGAAAAGAAACTACCATGCAGACTTAATGCAAACTAAAGACATACTTAGAGAAACATAATCTTTCAGAGAAACATTATCTTAGGAAATTTAGCAGTACCTATATTCTAGGAAACTTTTTGCATTATCTTGCCACACAACTGATATTTGTTCCACAAAATCTCCTTTCCTAATCATAGTGGTCTAGAATTTATAACAAAAATATTGGTATGTAGTTTTCTTAGAATCCAGGCAAATAACTACACCCTGGTATACTATTACTTATTTTTATTGCTTTTTTGAAGGTTTTGTTTTAAAGTAATGTCTACATCCAACATGGGGCTTGAACTCATAACCTCAGATTAACTTGCTCTACCAACTGAGCCAGCCAGGTGCCCTACAATATTCAATGTCTTCCAGAGTTGAAAACTTCTTGTCTTTTTGAAATGAATATTTTATTTTCTGGCATCCATTTGTTAGCTCTTCACTGTTTCAAAGGTCTTAAGTCCAAGCAATTACTAAAAGACCTAACCACTCAAATTAGCTATTTTCCCCGCTTTGTTCTGTGTCAGGCTTTGAAAGCAGATTTTTAATTTTTTTTCCCTAAAGCTAAAAAGCAAGAACAAAAGGACCAAAAAAGATATAACTAATTACTATGATGGCGACTGCACCCTTCCATGTCCTAATCTAAGTATCTCTAAATTTTCCTCTTAAAAAAATCTGTTACATAAAGGAAATAACTATTGTGACTTTATCCATGATATTTCCAAATAAGTATACATAATCAAAATAGTTTAAACAGATGTGATATGACGATATATTAGTTCACCTTAATGATATATTAGTTCACTGTTCTGGAAATTCACAAGTTTTTAATGAATCACAAAGTATTTCTGTGCATTCTAAAAAGGTTTATGAACTGACTTAAAAGTAATACTGGTTGACATTGTCTCTGTTAATACATGATAATATATTTTCTATTAGGGTTGTGATGGAAAACACAAATTCTTTCTATATTTAAAGCTGATAGTTTGTTTTGCATTAAAAAGAATGGTCTAGGATCTGGAGAGTGTAATGCTAAGTGAAATAAGCCATACAGAGAAAGACAGATACAATATGGTTTCACTCTTATGTGGATCCTGAGAAACTTAACAGGAACCCATGGGGGAGGGGAAGGAAAAAAAAAAAAAAAGAGGTTAGAGTGGGAGAGAGCCAAAGCATAAGAGACTGTTAAAAACTGAGAACAAACTGAGGGTTGATGGGGGGTGGGAGGGAGGGGAGGGTGGGTGATGGGTATTGAGGAGGGCACCTTTTGGGATGAGCACTGGGTGTTGTATGGAAACCAATTTGTCAATAAATTTCATAAAAAAAAAAAAAAAAAAAAAAAAAAAAAGAATGGTCTATAAACTCCAGTTCACGGGAGAGTTTTGTGTTTTTTGTTTTTTTTTTTTTTTTTTTTTTTTTTTTTCTTTTTGAGTAAGATATAACCAAAGGGTCAATATCTTGGTTTAAGGCCTGAATCTGACAATCTGTGCTACATTTACCCTTAAACCACTTGCTGATTTTGAATACCTCCAGGAAAAAAGCAGAAATCCTAAGGAGGCATGTTCATAGTGTTACAAAAGTTAGAATAAAGTAAAATGGTAAGTTAGAAGGAAATTAGTAAGATTTGTGCTTGGAATCTGTGACAGGATACATCTGAGGTACAAGGTGAAACAGAAGTACACTAACCTTTACAAAAAGTGAATTTCAGTTTTGAATCAGCTCAGTTTCTAATTGGTTTATGGTGATGTGCCCTTATCTAAAATGGCAGTCAAGAGTCAAAGGACTTGAGAAGAATTTCCCAAATTCTTATGAAGATTTGGAAGCAAATATCAGAGGTTAGGTGTAGACAACTTATAGATCCATGATAAACAACCCAGACTTCTTTTGGTACCTACGTAAATCAGCATACAAGAAACAAAACTGTGCCTGAAGTAAGATGCCTCTTATAAAAGAAAAATGCATTGTGAAAAAAAAATGAAGTATTTTCAATTGTTTAACATGATATTCCAGAAATAAAAGTGAATTATTTATGGAAATAAAAACCTATGATATTTTACACACCACTTCTCGATTTTTTCCCAAGAGAAAATCTGTTCCAACTTATACACCTTGTACAGAAAGAGCACTCATGTTGTAAATCTATGCAAAACTTGGAAAAATCTATAAGGAAATGTGTTTAAGTGTTCGATACCTAAGAACAAGGATACCTGCAAGGTGAGCCCCATATTGGATTTACTACCCTGACTGGGGGACTTTCCCCAACTGTGGCATACAGCAAGCTGGAGTCCCAGCACAGTATGGTGTTCTCAGTGAGCTGAGGGAGCAGAGGAAAGTTTTCAGGAGAGGTAAAACAACTGATATATGTGGAACTTTGACATTCAAAAAATAAATTATGCTCACGGGTTCCCTCTGTTTTCCAAATGAGGGATTGACTGCTTAGGCCCAGCAGAGCGTCCTGAAACTTGTCAGAGACCAGGTGAGTTGACAGAAGAGGGAAACTAGTTGTTGAGCAATTCTGGGGGAAGTTGGAGATCCAGCCCCAGGAGAATTCAGAGTCTACATTTTTACAACTTCAAAGCTCAAGGTCTTAAGTTTAGACACAGAAAGGCCTTAACTTTGGATAAGGAACACGACAGAGTTAAGTTACACAGTAGTCTCGCCCTAACAAAATCTGGAATTATGCCTTGAAAAGAATTTTAAAGGAAACAGTTTAGATGTAGGGCCCTGCCAACTTGTAATTGCTTGGAGAAATATTAGGCTTTCCATATGTTTATAGCATCATACATTCAAAACTACACAAGCTCAGAATGAATAACCAGTAACTAAATTGAAATCTATGACAAAAACATCAAACTACATCTTGGCCATTGTGAATAATGTTGCAATGAACATAGAAATACAAATATCTCTTTAAGATGGTGATTTTACTTCCCTTGGATGTAGATCTGGAAGTGAGGTTGCTGGATCATACAGTAGTTCTATTTTTAACAGGATCCTCCATACTGTTTTCCATAATGTTAGTGTCCATCAACAGATGCATGGATAAAGAAAATGTGCTGTGCCTGAAATAAGATACCTCTTATAAAAGAGAAATGAACTGTGAAAAAAATGAAGTATTTTCAATTATTTAACATGGTTTTCAGAAATAAAAGTGAATTATTTACAGAAATAAATAATTCCATTGTATATATACAATAGAATAATCAGCCTTAAAAAAAGGAAATTCTGCCAGTTGTGACAACACAGATGAAACTAGAGGACATCATGTTAAGTGAAATAAATCAGAGAGAGAGAGAGAGAAAGAGAAAAATACTGCATGGTATCACTTAAATGTGTAATCTTAAAAAAAAAAGAAGAAGAAGGAAGTTGAATTCATATAAATAGAGTATATAATGGCACTTGGGGTCTTGTGGTTGCCAGGGGCTGAGGGGCAGAGGTGTGGAGGAAAGAAGTTGATAGAAAGGTAGAAACTTTCAGTTGTAAGATGAATAAATCCTGAGGATCTAAAGTATAGCATGATAACTATGATAATACTGCACTAAATAACTGGAATTTGCCAAGAGAGTATATCTTTAAGTGTTCTTACAAAAATTTGAAAAATTTTAAAAAAGATAACCACATGAAGTGATGGATGTGTTAATTAACTTGATTGTGGGAATCCTTTAACACTGTATACACTGTATCAAATCATCACATTGTATACTTTAAATATATTACCAATTTATTTGTCTATATACCTCAATCAATCTGGAAAAAAGATCAAACCAATTCACAAAAATATCATAGAATTCAAAAGGTCTAAATCTTTTCAAAGAGTAATGAGTAAACAGTTAAAAAATGTTACAATTGTGAAGAAACAGGAAATGTGACATATAATCCATGCAAGTACAGTTTATAGAAACCAAACCCAAGATAGCCTATATGTTATGTTACATTCAGTTGGCAATCAGTTTAAGGCAGATATTGTAAATATTCTGAAAAATTAAAGAAAAAATCACTGAAAACAGGGTATGTCAGCAGAGACACAAAGACTAAAATCACTAAGACAAGGATTTCTGTGAAAGTGTTCAAGGTACTTCCAAGTCATATTCCATATAAACCTATCCCATTATATATTTTTTTAATCTTTTTAAGATAACCAAGTGGCTTTTCCTCCTTAATCTGTAGGTAAACTATTCAACTTTATCAGCATGTGAAGTATTAGTCCTATATCTGGTGACTGTTAGTGGTAAGGACCAAACTGAAATCAGTAAAACAGATACAATCCTATTAATGATTTATTACATGATCTTCCATGGTTTCTTACCTATAATACATGATTAAATTACACTATTAAGATAATCTGAACATTACTATTTCGAGAATCTCTAAGAAAGAGCTTTCCACTTAGTGTTTTATGTTAGCTTTTTGCCAACCCACTAAATACTTCATAAATAGCATTTAATAGGCATTTAATAGCATTTAATGAGCACTGATTAAAGATTCAGTTTGAAACTAAGGATTTTTAAAATATTTTCTTCCTCCTAAAATCACATCAAAATGCCAAGTATATAAAACATGGTTTTAAAATTATATGTGGAAAATAAAACTGAAAGAAAGTTAACTACAGCCAAGGTATGTAACTAATTTCATAAAGATAAAAGTATATGAAGAACTAGCCAACAAAAGACACAAAATATCAAGTACCTACCCAAAGGTAATGACAACCAAGAGCTTGATGATTTTTACCCTCAAACCCAAGAATCACCCAAGATTTGTATTTGATGAATGGCACGAGGCACAACTATGGAATAAAGATAAAAAATTGGGTGCTATCTCAAAAGTCCAAAAATTAGAGTTATATACCATGTTCTCTGCCTCCATTCCAGAGGCCATATATCCCCCAGGATAAATTATGAACTGACGGAGCCAAAGAAACTTCTCTAAGGAATCTAAACCTAGCAAAGAGCAGGAAGCTGCCACCTTGATAATTACTCTCCTTAAGTTTTATTGTGTTCTGTTAACAATCCCCATACCCCAATCCCACACCACTTCCTCTCCAGTTACAAGAGATACTAGCATAAATTTAAATGGATGAGATCAGTCATGATTCTTGACGTAGGCTGACTCCTGAGCAGAGCCCACGGATACCTTAGAAGAGAAGTAGATACGGACGCTGGGGATCTGGCATTGTTTTCTACATAAAATATTGAATATTCTTTGGACTATGGGTTCCACATTTGATGTTTTAATTATGCTATTGAACTATAATATGATGATAATAAATTAAATTAGCATAGCAAAAAAAAACCAGACTAAAATACACATTTGATCATTTTGATTTTCAAAGTAGCCTGAGTTACATGCAAAATTATTTTTGCTTCCTATTTCTGAGTTGGAAGTTCTGGTACTTACATGGCCTACTTCACACAAATATTTTCAAAGGAAAATACACCTGAGAAAAGCATTCAATTAAAAGGAGTCTGTGAAATGAAGAAGACAATCATACCAAATAAAATACTTTGTGTAAAACTTGTATTTTTTTCCTCAAGGTCCTGAGTCATCACTATGAAAATTTGAATAAACAAAGAATTGTGGTACTGACATGTCTTTTGGTACAGGTTTCCAGGGAATTGTCATTTGTTGATTACCCTTGCAAATAAACAGTACAAAATAAAAATGTCTAAAACTGTACCTCTGAATACCTATGATATGCTACATCTCTATTTCTCACCCAATCTCAAGAACTGATACCATAATTTACTTTGGTTTTATTCAAGCTAAATAAATGAATTCCTGACTCCTTTTTTTCCCATACACTTAACACGATCTACGACAAACATTTTAAAACTACCTAAAGTATATATTTCATTCTCATTATTGCTCACCATTCCCATTATTACGTTTCTAATTCTACTTTTGGACTACTGCGTAGCCTCGGAAGTGATCACCTTGCCTCCAACCTGCCCAGCCTCATACAGACTGTTCCGTATATAGCAGCAAACTGTCACTTAAAATTCTAAGTCAAATAAAGTCATTCAGCGCCTTGCTCAGAAATTTCCAATGGCTTTACTGTTTTACCTCCTTTCTGTTCTTCAAGAATTCCATGCAGCATCTCATCTCAGACTGTTTGGATTTGATGTCTCTACTCTCCACAGATATTTATTTGGCTAAAGATGGATTTCAATTCTACCTAATCATCTATGATAATATGTATATTAGATATATTTACCTTATATATTAAATATTATGTATGTTATATATTTCTCTGTAATTTTATATACTGTATGGTGTGCATGTATATTGTGTATATATATATATGCATATAATTTATTAATAATGAATGCTATATTGAATAAAAATTTGAATACCATTTGGATCTTTCTGCAATTGTAGGCTACATAAGAGAAAAGATATTCTTTTTTGTATATGGTCATATGTCCAGTTACTAAGAAGATGTCTGGAATATATTAAGTAGAACCTCAATAAACTTTTTTTAATGCTCACGTGAAGGAAACAATATATTGATTCTATATTTGTAATGCTCATTTTAGGACTACTTTTGAGGGGCTTGGGTTTTAAAGCCTCATCTGCAAATCCTGTGTGTAGCCCCAGAATATAACCTACATTTGCTCATATATGTAAAATAATGTAGTAAATTTAATTATATTACATTTTAAAATACATAAGTCACATGGATTATTTGTCAAGATTCTGATATCTCTTGCTTGTCAAGATAATTTCCAATTTTTTTAAATAGCTCCATGTTGATACAACCTAATTTTGACATTTCAATTTTGCTAGAATATCAAGTTTTTAAATTACCCTATATTCTCTATCTTTAATAAAGTATCTAGAAAATCAATGCCATTTAGAGATAGGTCTTTTTTTTTCTTTTTTTTTTTTTTTTTTCAAGCTAACAGTCCATATACAGTATTCTAACTTAGCATGACATGTATTTTTAAAAAACAACAGAGTTCTCTTGAAAGACAAAAAAAAAGTCTTCATATATCACTGTGAAATACTGAAATCCTAATTTCTTTCAATGTGCTCTGAGTGTACCCTTCAAATCATTTGCCAAGGCATTTAAAGTAAAAAATGCAATCACCTACCATTAAATCACTTTGATCTGGTAATGTATTTCTGGTTAATCGATGTTCTGCAACCTGGTCATAGAAATTGAAAAAAAAAAAATCAGTCATGTGGTTAGTAGTAATGCTAGTAATTTTTTTCATTGAAAATGTGGTACTAAATTGAAGTAAAATACTTATTTGAACTAAAATGAAAGTACTGGAATAAAAGAAATGTATAAAATCAAATTTTAAACCTTTATAAGATTTTTAATCAGTTTTGGGCAGATATTGCTTTACAACACTCTTAATAGTGATCTATTGCCTACATTTTAGAAGAATGTATACCAACCAATCCTAGGTTAGCATAAATACATCCATGAACATACATACATGCATACATAAATGCCTCTAGGAGATTTTAATATACCATTTTCTTCCTAAATTTACACCAATGATTTACAAGGATAAACTGTCAAAAAAGTTTGAACTACTAATCGATATTAAAAGATAAATTCATACTCATTAACTATTATACAGTAAGGAAGATTTTTAGGCAAATCTTGTAAGGAGGATTGCTAGGCAAATTGTCCACAGTCCTCAACAGAACATTTGGTTAATAAGTATTAAGATGATTTTTCATGTTAACATATTTGTCAGTTGACTAAATCTGTTTTTATACATTCTTATTTTCCCGGAAATTATAAACCATCAAATATATCATAATTCTAACTCACATACAAAATATTTTTTTTCAAAATAGTTTCAATGATAACTAATATCATCCACATAGTTGTATTTTATAAAAATCCAAATTAAATCACTCTTTTATGTTTTATGGTTATATGTCTTTGGGGTAATTTTCATCCTATTATTATCTAGTCATTGTAAAGAACACTTAGACCTTTCAATAACATTTCTGCTCACTATTAATTTTGGAAGTGTTCATTGGGCAATTTTATGATAAGTGGCAAATTACTTCTAGTAGTTTAATGAAGTCCCTTTTTACTCACAATACTCCTTTATTTATTGCTCCCCCTCTTTTTCTGTATCCACTTGATATTATGCATTAGTCATTCAAGGACATAATTAACATACACAGTCTCTTTCTAATTCTCAGGACAAACTTTCAATGCTTTTTATAAATGTATCAGCATTCAGTGTGTAAGGCAAAAAAAAAAAAAAATCACTGAGTGCTTTTTTGGGAGAAAGCCATATAGATATTCTGAATCACAGCCAATAATGAAATTATTTGATATTATAGATTAACACAGTCTGTAATATTGAGTTGGGAAAAATTCATAAAGGATTTTAAAACTCTTGTGGATAAATATAATTTTAAAATTACACTGCTTAAATTGTATCACTTAATTGCATCATCTTTATGCAATAATAATAATGATTACTTTTGAACAAATCTAAATGGCAGAGCAGAAGGCTTGAAAACATTTTAATTATCTTACATATAAGTAAGTATATCATTTCCTTTCTATTACATTCACCACAGTATAATTTACTTGCAATTTAAAACCCAAGCTTCAAAGTCACATAGGTTTCTTCTTATAAGTCTCCAAATTGATGCCATTGCTTAGAAATTCTTCACAATTCTTATACGTAAGAAATCATAACATTTGATTGTAATAGGATATCTTTTATTCTTAGTGGCTATTTTACTCATACAAATTTTATGATATATGTTATCATCAAAATGATCATTCTGAGTATCTAAAATTAGTAAATGTAAGTGCATGTTTTCCATATTTTCGATGATGGGAACAAAGATCTTAGCAACAACAAATTAAAGTTTCACCACCATACGGAAAATGAAACCTTCATTGCAAGTCTATCTATCTTCCTGCGAGGACATGGCATTATTAGTTTCAGTGTGGCTGGAGAATGTTCCTTTTGTCTACCTTGCTTGCATGGTAGCTTGCAACTGTTTTACTCCAGTAAGCCATATTCAACTACAGTCTGCTGTCAATCATAAAGTGAACTTTTAATGGAGCTTTTATCACTTGTGTCAGAAAAATCACTTCTATCTAGGACCTCAGTGTGTGGTTAGATATTTAAAATTGGATAAATATTGATGTAAAATTGAAGGAGCTCTATATTATAACTTTATCTAAATAAACATAATGAGGCATGATTTAACTACATTCATTAAAATTCAACCTTGTTACATGTAGAGTTCTACAAGTTGTAGCAACATATACAATCTTGTTACCAACAAAATAATAAAAATATAATCATTCCATTATCCCAAATTTTTCCTTCATTCCCCAAACAAGCCAGGTATGATGCAAATTTTAGTTATAACTTTCCTTTTTCAAAAATTAAATAAATAGAAAATACAGTATATATAGTCTTTTGTGTCAGGGCTCTTTTTTGTAACATAATGCTTCAAGGTGCATCCTTGCGTTGTTTTTTTTCTTTTATTCTTTTGAAAGAAAAGTATATAGATTTTAATAAAATTATTAATAGCTTCAGATAAGTTCCACGGTATCCAGTAGTAGCACAATGATAGATATATCACTGGGCCACTATGCCTTTCATCTGAGCACTTCAGGAATTCATGATTTTGCATACATGCCTAGTTTGTTCCTTCTTTTATGGAGTAGTATTTTTTGTACATATGTACCACAATATCGTCATATAAGTGGGCATTTGGTTACTTTTCAATTTATAATGATAATGAACAAAGTTTTTTTTTTTTTATTTTTTTTATGAAATTTATTGACAAATTGGTTTCCATACAACACCCAGTGCTCATCCCAAAAGGTGCCCTCCTCAATACCCATCACCCACCCTCCCCTCCCTCCCACCCCCCATCAACCCTCAGTTTGTTCTCAGTTTTTAACAGTCTCTTATGCTTTGGCTCTCTCCCACTCTAACCTCTTTTTTTTTTTTTTTTCCTTCCCCTCCCCCATGGGTTCCTGTTAAGTTTCTCAGGATCCACATAAGAGTGAAACCATATGGTATCTGTCTTTCTCTGTATGGCTTATTTCACTTAGCATTAACTTTCATTTAAAATTTCAGTATGTTTTAAATTTCACTTGGATAAATATGTTGGAATGGGATTACTGGGTTGTGTGATAAGTAAATGATTATATTTTTGTATTGTTAAGTATATGGTAACACGTTAAGTATAAAATTATGTTTAAGATTATTTGTTTTCCAAAGTGGTTGTAAAATGTTGAAAAAATTATTTTTCTTTGTAAAAATTTTGATTATTTTTGTTTCTATTTTATTTGCCCCAAGTATGTTTTGGTTTCCATTTTTATTTCTTTGACCCATTGATTATTCAGGAGTATGCTGTTTAATTTCCACATATTTGTGAATTTTCAAGCTGTCCTCCTGTTACATTGATATATTCTCTTGAGATATTGACCCTATTATAAAATTGTTTCTTGTTACAGTTTTGGACGAAATATCTTTTTGTCTGATATAATTATAGCTGATCTTATTCTCTTTTGCTTTCCAAGTGCATGAAACATCATTTTTCCATCTCTTCACTTTCAGCTTATGTGTGTCCTAAATTGAAAGCAAGTCTCTTGTAGACAATATAGTTGGATCTTGTTTAACATAAAATTGCCTAAGGCATGTCTTATCTCTCATAAATTAAAAATAAAAAAGGTGCTCACATTGCCAATCATTATGTTCTCATTTTCATTTTTCAAATATTTTGTGAAAAATGTTGATTTATAAATAACCTGTGCTCTTTTCATAAACATTTTGCCAAAGTGGTGGCTGACATTCCAGATAGTCATGCATAGCTGAAGTAACACAGAAATACAAAGTTTAGTTTCCTCTCCCACAGTGAGGAAGGAAACAGTGAAACATAAAGCAGTTTATTTTTAGTCTTATATTGTCCTTAGGATATTATGAAGCTTCTGAACTGGCTTAGACATTATCCCCAAAAGTCCCCCCTTCCCGTTTAGGGTTCATTCTGATATAAGCACAAAATAGTTGACCAACATATATACTAGATCATAATAGCTATGAATCTAACTAAGCTCCTTTAAGCTTATTTAAGCTTCATTTAATGTAATGACTTTGTTGTGACCTGTTTGTAGGGCAGATCTCCCATGGATAACTTCAATAAGAATTGTGATTAAATTATATTTATGTTCTTAAGTTCTTTTCAGTGGTTAGTCCTCATTAACCTTCATGAATGAGTGGCATTTTATTGTACCATGTTGTTTATTTGGTTCTGTATTAGTATCAACAACTTAAATTCATGTTTTATTCTTTTTCCCCAAAAATTTTTTTCTTAATTAACTTTGTAAATTTCCTAGATAGTCATAAAATGCAGGCTGCTGTCAGGTCACTTCATGCAATTTTCTTATTGGCTAACTTAAATTGTGGCTCATAAATAGTATTGATTGATTGATTTATCTATTTTATTTATTTATTTTTAATACAGAACTGAAAGAATCACATTGGAGAATGCATGTAAAGTAACTTTTGCAACAAGGTTAATCTTTTTTATCTAAAAGAAACAAATTTTGCATTATTGCACACATTCTCACTTTTTCTATCTAAATGTGAAAGATGATTATAAAACATTCACCTACCTAACTTTAATTCTGGGTCCACACAAATATTTTTACCTTATAAATGTCTGGGGAAAAAATGAAATGATACTTAAATTCTTTTATTCTGTATCTTATCAACGTAGAATTAAACATTATAGTCCAATTAAAATTAAATTAAATGTGCATTTAAATGTCTCAGTTTCAAGCAGGACATTTGTGAGGCACCTGCGTGGTTCACTCAGTTGAGCTTCTGACTTTGGCTCAGGTTATGATCTCACCGTCCATGGGTCCGAGCCCCTGCATCAGACTATGCGCTGACAGCTTGGAGACTGGAGCCTGCTTGGGATTCTGTATCTCCCTCTCTCTGTGCCCCTCCCCTGCTCATGCTCTGTCTCTTGCCCTCAAAAATAAATATTTTTTTAAAAAAGCAAGACATTTGTTTTATTTGTATGTATTTAGTATCTTATCAAATTATATATGTAATTTTAAATATGTATATAAGTATATGTATGCACATATAAAATTGAGGTGTAAAATAAATGCTTTAAGCTGTTCTAGATATTATTATGGTATAGATTTTCTTTAATTTACTTATTTAAATTCAAGTTATTTTACGTACAGTTAGTATTGGTTTCAGGAGTAGAACCCAGTGATTCATTGCTTACATGTAACACTAAGTGCTCATCCCAACAAGTGCTCTCCTTAATGCCCATCACCCACTTAGCCCAACCCTCCCACCCAAACCCCCTCCAGTTTAGGTATTTTTTAATTGCCCATTTCATGCCTACTCTTTGCCATGTGCTTTGAATTTATTTTTAGCAATTTTTAGAACCCTGAAAGAGAAGTATTATTATCACTAATTTAAAGATTTGGAAACTGAGACTTAAAAAGTTTAGCTGTTTGACTTTGATTTATTAAAAATGGCTTTTTCTAAAAGATTTAGATTTCATTGCTTTATAATTAAGAAAGATGATAGCTGCTGCAGTATATGAAATAATGCTTTTCAGCTTACTAATGAAATTCAAGTTCAAGAACTTCTGTGCTTATTTTAGTCTTCACAACTTCTCTAATCATAGTGATTACCATTTCTAGAGATAATATTTAACTGATCTTTAAAAAAATGATAAACATAGTTGCAAAGATAGTACTCCATTTCTTAAGAATTTTCTTTCATCAGTTCAATTTATTTATTGGCATGCCAGAAGTTTATGGTTTTCTTCTCTCCATTGAAAACATTTCATGTTTATATTGTTTTTCATTGAGCTTCTATTTAATAATTTAATTGGTATAACTTTAAATAACAAATGGAGTAAAAAAGATATTAATCAATTTTAATTACCTATGTTTACTCATAGCACTTTTATTAAACATCAAATACAGTATATTTCCTAATTTGATGTTATTGTGGCATACTATGATTATGTCACATGAAAGATAATATCAATATGCCTATTTTTACAGATGGCTATCATTTATAAATCTGTCATGTTTAAGCAGTCATTTTCTATGTTGCTAAAAGTAGTAAATAAACGTACATTTTAATGATTGTAGGGAGCTATAAAAAATAAATATCATTAAATATCTTTTTAAAAATTTTTGCTCCCAATGTATTTTAATAGCAGATAGATAGTCTTCAACAACCATTAACAAGAATACTGTGACTTAATTTGGCAAATGTGTAGAATAAGGGAGGTCTTATTGAACAATATCCCCAGTACATTTTAAATATAAATAAAATAAGAAAGATGTAACAAACTGAGGAGTAAAAATCCAAAAGTGGTTTCCTTTTCATTATTTGAAATATTAAAGAGAGGTTAAGTGTGAACGTCACACTTTCTTTAGTACACAATGATGCTAATAAACCTGGGAATTGTTAAAAAAAATTTTAATGGAAAATATCATTCTCTCATGCACACAACATAACAGAATGCAGAAGCATTCAATATACACGTTGAAATGTGTTTTACAATATCCTAATATAATTTCACAATGAAGGATTTTTCTAGACCTTTGTGTGAGTAGAGAGATTCACCATAATTAAAAGAGAAACAGTTAATAGAGCCCTCCCCCTGAAAATAGGGAGGCCTTTATTTATTAAAATACTTTAGCCTTATGTTTAATAATTATAGAACCCTTATAATATGCTAGAAATAGTATTATCAATATTAGATGCTTTAACTTAATACCCATATTGCTTTTTTGTGGTAGTATTATTATTATCACAATTTAAAGATGAAGAATTGAAGTGAGCAGCAGGAGGCTATTAAGTAATTCATTCAGAAGGCTTAGAAATGGGTAAGGCTAGGAATTAACCCCAGGATAATGGTTTCAGAATCTGATATTATAAATACTGTGCATTCCTGTACAAAAAAATAGAGAGGTATGCATGGATCAGCAAGTTGCTGTAACACTCTAGTCTATGCTTCTCCTTATCCAATCGTTGATTCTTTTCTGAAGTTGGACTTCCGCCAATGTTTTCACCCTTCAATTCATGAAATGGCAGTTGACATGGCTTTTTTTTTTTGGATCTCCTTTTTTTTTTTTTTAAACTCTGTCTTATCAACCTGGTTATTGTATTTTCTGCATCAGAACTCTCTCAGGGGACACAGGTACAGAAATATTGCTGATCTGGTCTCTTTCTAGGAATGGTGTCAATATATAACATACATACATTCAGACATATATACAAACCCGTATCCTCTCCTTGCATGGGATAAATATTGTGGCAATGAGGGCTTTTGCACTGGGGTTTGGTTTCTTGAGTTTACACCTTACTCTTCCATTCACATGAGTCAACTTGGGCTATTTTCTTAAAATCTCCACCCCTCATTTTACTATCCATTAAGTGAGGTTAATAACAGCACATTCCTCAGTAGATAATTGTAGTATAACATTAGTTAATGATTGTAATGCCGATATGGAAAGGGTGGAATACATTAAAATGGCTCTGTAAATTTCATAATTATTGTATTACATTAAATTTTGTAATTACTATATGGTAAGAGGCATACATTCCTAACGATAGTATTATAAGGAATGTCCTGATACATTGCAGATGTAGAATTTTTAGTTTCAGGTAGGATACATAGTGGCTAATATCACACATAATGTTGAATGTCTGAGCCAGTCTTTCTGATGCCAGTATTCATTTATTTTTTAAATGAGACATAATTCACTTACAGACTTCACTATTTTAAAGTGTAAAGTTCAGTGTGTTTTTTAAACTGATGTTTCACCATCGTCTAATTTCAGAATATTTCATCTCCAAAAGAAACCCCATACTCATTTTCAATCAACTGCCTACTCACCATTCCCCCCAGATATAGGCAAAATAAATCTACTTTCTATCTACAAGGATTCTGGACACTTAATATAAATGAAATCATACCATATGTGGCCTTTTGTGTCTTGCTTCCTTCACGCTGCATATTTTCAAGGTACGTTCATGTTGCAGCATGTATTCATATTTTATTCCTTTTGTTTATTCATCAGCTGATGAGGATTTGGGATGCTTCACCTGTTTATTATGAATAATGCTGCCACAAACATTCAAATACAAATTTTCACATAGTCATATAATTTCAGTTGGAGGGGTCAGTAGACCTAGCAGTAAATTTGCTGGATCATATGGTAACTCTATATTTAAGTTTCTGTAGAACTGCCAAATTGTTTTCCAAATAACTGTACCAATAACATTACAACCAAAAATAAATGGAGGGTTTTCCTTTCTCTACATTTTCCTTACACTTGTTTTACCATATGTTTTCTAGTAGCCACCCCAATGGCTGTGAAGTGGTACTGAATTTTCACTTTCTTGATAGTGTCCTTTGAAGCATAAGGTTTTCATGTTGACGAGGTCCAGTTTATCTGCATTTCTTTTGTGGCCCCTGCCTTATGTGTCACATCTAAGATTCTACTGCATATCCAAAGTCATGAAGATGGACCTTTATATTTTCTTTAAAGACTTTTTTTTTTAATTTTAGCACTTACATTTAGGCCTTTGATGCGTTGAGTTAATTTTTATATGAAGTATGAAATAGTAGTCCCAATTCATTCTTTGAATGGGGATATCCAATTGTCCCAAATGATTTCTTGAAGGAACTCCTTTCCCTATCGAATTGTTCTTGCCATCCCTGTAAAAAATTAATTTTTCATAAATATCCAGAGTTTATTCTGGACTCCATGTTCTCTTCCATTAATCTGTCTATCCTTATACCAGAAATACACTTTATTGATTACTGTAGGTCTATGGTAATATTTTAAATTAGGATATCTGAGTTCTTCAATTGCATCTTTTTTAAGATTGATTTGTCTTTTGGGGTCCTTTGCATTTCCTTATGAATTTTAGTTTGTGAATTTCTATGAAAAAGACATCTGGGATTTTGATATGGATTACAATGAATATATAGCTCAATTAGGGAAATTTCACCATTTACCAATATTAAAACTTCTAAATCATTAATATGGAATGCCTTTCCATTTTCTTTTTGAAGGTCTCCTTTAATTACCCTAACAATATTGATTGATTGTTTAGTGATTTTTATCAACTAATTCTGCAAAGTCTACATTCTTTATCTTATGGGCCCACTGAAATCTATGCTTAGTAGCCTGGTGGTCAGGTCACTACTGGGCAGAAATTTTGTTAAACATGTGCAAACAATAGATCTCTTTACTCTGTGCCAAAGTGGTTTTGTTGTTGTTTTCTTTCTTTCTTTCTTTCTTTCTTTCTTCTTTCTTTTTCTTTCTTTCTTTCTTTCTTTTTCTTTAGGGCATGTCTTCAACACTCAACTAGTTGATTGATAATTCTGCCTACTCTTCTCTTCCTGCATGCATTGGGATTCAAGGTCAAGCAGAACTGAGACTTTAGGGCTTTCTCAGGTGTTTCTTAAGCTTGTTCAGGGCCTTGGGTATGCACAAAATTATATGCACGCATATGGACTTCTAGGTTCCCAGAAAATATATCAGATTCTTTCAAAGCCCACATAGATATCAAACCCCTCAGATTTTGGTTTTAAGCTTTTTCATCGGCCTGCTATTTCCTCCAACAGCATTATCTACAACCTTAGGAAGCTGCAAAGTTAAACAAATACCTTAAACAATTTTTTATAAATGTTTCTGGAAAAACAGCTTTTGTCCTGGATGACTTCCAAGTCAGAGCAAATAAATGGGATATGAAATTTGGATCTTTCAGGGAACTACCACACACAAAACAAAAATTTTCTGAGAATGTAGTTTTGAAGGCGATCCAACCTTGTTCATCTGCCTTCATTGGTTGCAAAGCCGATGATTTTCACTATATTTGCAGGCTGTTGGTTTTAAATCATATATGTGTGTGAATGTTTATGTATGTATGTGTATTTATAATACAGGAGATGAATAGATGGAGAAAGAGAGAGAAACAGATATATATTCTTAATCTTCTTTAAAGTCTGAACCAAGAGTATCTAAAAAGGTCAAAAGAACAAACTTCTATTTTTCCATCTATGTATTCCTGTGAAGCTATTTATTTTTTATCACTTATTGGTCCCTATATCTGTTTCTGTTATCTGTTGTCTCTTGTGTCTGTGTCACAGCAAGAAGGAAAGTTAGAAAGAAAAAAGAAGAAGAAAGAAAGAAATATGCCAGAGTAAGTTAGAAAACTAAGTAACTGTAGGGAAAATCTAATTTTTTAAAGCTGCTTGTCTATAATCTAATATTGTGACTTATATATTTTTATCATGGATCCATAGTACATTGAGTTCAAGAAAATATCCCAAAGTGCCTTGCACATGCATCAAACTATAGTCATCTACCTTGTGGGTATGTCTGTATGTGAGTAAGTGTGTATGTGTGTATGTGTGTTTATAGAAAAATCTTTCCAATTCAATATTTATAAATCACTTACTCTTTACTGGTGTCATTTTCAAACCCAAATGAAGAGGTCAAGGGCCATGGCACTACATATATATTAAATGATATGTTAGATATGTACTATCTGAGTTTTTTATTCTCTGTATGAGTCTTCATTTGTTTATAAACTGAGGTTTGGGATGAACTTCAATTGGAAAACGGCATGGGTTAAGCAACAGGTTTCACTGAGGAAAGTAAACTCACAAATTGAGGGTCAGAAAAAAGAGGTGTTAGGGCACAGGTTCCCTTATTCTCTTATCATCCCACATCTTGGAGCCAGGGTAAAAGTAGACTCCCAGTATGGTTCTATATTCTAGTGCAAGAACTACTAACACCACCATATTGCTCCCCTTTATGGCAAAGCATGAAAGCAGCTTTGATAAGTCGCGTAAAAATCGGGCTGCTTGACACCACGCAGTCGAACTATGGGTGTCAATTATTTGAGAGTTGTCAGGGAATGCTAGCTACTCTGTTCCTGAGGACTTGGGCAAAAGGATGTTAGAGTCTCAGTGTGGGGTTAAAAAAATCCAATGGGAATATTATCTTAAGTGCACTCCCTTCTGGAGGAAGGGCAGAAAGATTCCTCCAGTACCAGGTAGCTCATTTCCCAGGTAACTTAGAGTGAGCCCTCAGGGTCATGTTAGACAATTCCATTTACTGAACTATCTTGAATCTGTTGCTTCTGCCAATCAAACTCAACATTTCAATTGACATTAAAAAATTGAACAATTTTTGTTTCCACTTTATTTTCCTTTTAGTAACTGACCTAGTTAAATGGGGACTGTCACTAATGTCAGTCTAAGATAGTAGATTTTTGATAGGGCTAGTAGGTCATGCCATTTCATTTAGAGTTTACTCTCCATGGTGTATGCAATTGTTTTTGAATGACATGATAAAAATGTTTTCCAACCTTAAGAAATTAGAGATCAAATAAAAAGTATGTAGTTGTCAGTAACAACTTATATTGGAAAGTGTTATTGCCAAAAAATAACTTGGATAGATACAACTATCTTTTTGGAATTACAAGATTACAGAGACCTAATTCAGTTAAATTGAAATGAGCCAAATGGTTGGTCATATCTATTACTAGTGATTTTTTGGAAAGGAGTCTCACAAATGTTTCATATCTATCACATCCATGCTATACTTCTCTTCAGTCTCCATTGTTTCAAAAAACCACCATTTGAAGTTGAAATATTTATGACTGCAATTTAAGCAAAATTAGATATTTACAAACTTATTCAGTCAAATAACAAAGAACAAGGCTTTTTAGTTCCTATTTTATTCCATCCTCAATTAACTTTCTGTCCTCTAATTTTAAATTGCAGCAATATCCACTTAGGACTACTACTTCCCTTACTGTTTTATTCTTTAGTGCTATCACCACTGCTCTAACTCAAACTTGTTATTTTCCTGGTTAATTCTGAGGTTTAAGTGTAATGATTTCCCTGGTGCACATACTTGTGTCTTCTTTATATTTATGAACAGCATCTGCTATTTCTATGGTTGTCTACATTTTTTTCACTTGAAAGTTTCTGGAAAAATGAACCTATATACACAAAATTCTTCTGAAAAATATGTTAACAAATGTCCCGCCTTGTTGACTCAGTGATTGGCAGTTAACAGAAGCTGGCCAATACATAATGTCCCTGCATGAATAGAGATTCATCCAAGGGAACTGGACACAGGGAAGAAATATTCACGATCCTCTTATGGGGATTGAATAGAGAAGGGAAGAAAATAGAGAATCTTCCATGCTATTACAGTTTTAAAGAACATAAATGTATATGGATTCAGTGTATATGCTCTCTACTATACTATTAGGGTCTCCATTAAAAAAAGCACGTAGAGAGTGTACAGGAAGATGGCGGTGTAGGAGGACACTGGGCTCACCTCGTCCTGCTGATCATTTAGATTCCACCCACATCTGCCTAAATAACCTAGAATACCATAAGAAGACTAGTAGAATGGATTCTCCGGAGCCAAGCGTAGACAAGAGGCCCACGGAAGAGGGTAGGAAGGGTGGAGAGGCGGTGCATGCTACACACACTGGCGGGAGGGAGCTGGGGTCCTCCCCAGGAGGGGCAGCCCGCCTGGCAAGACAGAGCCCCCGAAGTCTGGCTTGCAAAAGCGGAGGGGCTGGACTGCGTGAGTTCTGACAGCCAGCGGGACTTAACATATGTTATGTTAAAAGTCAACAGCTCTGCTCTCAGAGAGTGGGGAGGGCGAAAGGACGCCGGGAGGGAGAGTTGTTGAGCCCCAGAAGACAGAGCTCAGCTCGGCAAGGGAACAAAGGCACTGGCAAGCACCATCTCCCTCTCCCATCCCCCAGCCAGAATTCCAAAAGGAACCAGTTTCCATCACCGAACTTGCTTGCACCTCGCATATCCCCAACTATGTGATTCTGTTGATTCATCCCTCCCAGGGGTCTGCCTCCCTCCCAGTGATACAGGGCCTCTCCCCAGGGGAACACAGAGGACAAAGCAAGCTAAGTCTGCCCCTTCCACCCACTGTACACCTAAAGATCCACCCCAACTATTATGGCAGATCCCACTGAAGCAGCACCACCATCCTGGCAGTGTGCAAGTAGCTCAGACAGGGGTTCATACCACTCCACAGTGAGTCCTGCCCCTGACAGAGGGGAAGATAAGGTACACACCAGTCTGACTGTGGCCACAGCGATGGGCTGGGGGCAGACATCGGGTCTGACTGAGGGCCACGTCCACCAACACAAGTTATTGCCCACAGCACAGGGGAAGGGCCTTGCAGTATGGAGCCACCTGCAGGGACTATCCAAAATGATGAAATGGAAAGAATTCTCCTCAAAAGAAAACTCCAGGAAGTAGAGACAGCTAACGACTTGATCAAAAACGATTTTAACAATATAATGGAACAAGAATTTAGAATAGCAGTCATAAAATTAATCGCTGGGCTTGAAAAAAGCAATAAAGGACAACAGTGAATCTATTGCTACAGAGATCAAGGGACTAAAAAATAGACATGATGAATTAAAAAATGCTATGAATGAGGTACAAAATAAAATAGAGGTGGCTACAGCGTGGAATGAAGAGGAAGAGGGGAGAATAGGTGAACTAAAATATAAAATTATGGAAAAAGAGGAAGCTGAGAAAAAGATTAAAACCCAGGAGTAAGAGGGGAGAATTAGAGAACTAAATTATGCAATCACATGGAACAATACCCGAATCATAGGAATTCCAGAAGAAGAAGAGAGAGAGAAACGGGCTGAAGGTGTATTTGAACAAATCAGAGCTGAGAATTTCCCCAACATGGGGAAGGAAACAGGCATTAAAATCCAAATGGCACAGAAAACGCCCTTCAGACGTAACTTGAATCAAACTTCTTCATGACACACCATAGTGAAACTGGCAAAATACAAGGATAAAGAGAGAATTCTGAAAGCAGCTAGGGATAAACAGGCCCTAACTTACAAAGGGAGACCCATAAGACTAGTGGCAGACCTATCTACTGAAACTTGGCAGGCCAGAAAGGAATGGCAAGAAATCTTCAATGTGAAAACAGAAAAAATATGCAGCTAAGAATCCTTTATCCAGCAAGTCTGTCATTCAGAATAGAAGGAGAGATAAAGGTTTTCCCAATAAACAAAAACTGAAGGAATTCGTCACCACTAAACCAGCCCTACAAGAGATCCTAGGGGGACTCTGTGAGTGAAATGTTTGCAAGGACCACAAAGTATCAGAGACACCACTACAAGCATGAAATCTACAGATAACACAATGATTCTAACCCATATCTTTCAATAATAACACTGAATGTAAATGGACTAAATGCTCCACCAAAAGACATAAGGTATAAGAATGGATCAAAAAACAAGACCCATCTATTTGCTGTCTACAAGAGACTCATTATAGACCTGAGGACACCTTCAGATTGAAAGTGAGGGGATGGAGAACTATCTATCATGCTACTGGAAATCAAAAGAAGGCTGGAGTAGCTATACCTAAATCAGAAAAACTAGGACTTTAAATTAAAGGCTGTAACAAGAGATGAAGAAGAACATTATACAATAATTACGGGTCTATCCATCAGGAAGAGCTAACAATTATAATGTCTCTGTGCCAAATATGGAGCCCCCAAATATATAAAAACAATCACAAACATAAGCAACCTTATTGATAAGAATGGGGTAATTGCAGGAGACTTTAACACTCCACTTACAGAAATGCATAGATCATCTAGACACATGGTCAATAAAGACACAAGGGCCTGAATGATACATTGGATCAGATGGACTTGACAGATATATTTAGAACTCTGCATCCCAAAGCAACAGAATATACTTTCTTCTCGAGTGCACATGGAACATTCTCCAAGATAGATCACATACTAGGTCACAAAACAGCCCTTCATAAGTATATAAGAATTAAGATCATACCATGCACACTTTCAGACCACAATGCTATGAAACATGAAATCAACCACAGGAAAGTCTGGAAAATCTCCAAAAGCATGGAGGATAAAGAACACCCTACTGAAGAATGAATGGGTCAACCAGGCAATTAGAGAAAAAATTAAAAAATATATGGAAACAAATGAAAATGAATATACAACAATCCAAACATTTTGGGATGCAGCAAAGGCACTCCTGAGAGGAAAATACATTGCAATCCAAGCCTATCTCAAGAAACAAGAAAATCCCAAATACAAATCTAACAGCACACCTAAAAGGAAATAGAAGCAGAACAGCAAAGACACCCAAATCCAGCAGAAGAAGAGAAATAATAAAGATCAGAGCAGAATACACAATATAGAATCTAAAAAACCTGTAAAGCAGATCAATGAAACCACGAGTTGTTTTTTTAAAAAGATAAACAAAATGATAAACCTCTAGCCAGGCTTCTCAAAAAGAAAAGGGAGAGGACCCAAATAGATAAAATCATGAATGAAAATGGAATTATTACAACCAATCCCTCAGAAACACAAGCAATTATCAGGGAATACTATGAAAAATTATATGCCAACAAACTAGACAACTTGGACGAAATGGACAAATTCCTAAGCACCCCAAACTTCCAAAACTCAAACAGGAAGAAATAGAAAAATTGAACAGACCCATAACCAGTGATGAATTGAATTAGTTATCAAAAATCTCCCAACAAATAAGAGTCCTGGACCAGATGTCATCCCTGGGGAATTCTACCAGACATTTAAAGCAGAGATAATACCTATCCTTCTCAAGCTGTCCCAAAAAATAGAAAAGGAAAGAAAACTTCCAGAGTCATTCTATGAAGCCAGCATTACTTTGATTCCTAAACCAGACAGAGACCCAGTAAAAAAAGAGAACTACAGGCCAATATCCCTGATGAATATGGATGCAAAAATTCTCAATAAGATACTAGAAAATCGAATTCAACAGCATATAAAAAGAATGATTCACCATGATCAAGTGGGATTCATTCCTGGGATGCAGGGCTGGTTCAACATTCACAAATCAATCCATGTGATAAATCACAGTAACAAAAGAAAAGAAAACTACTATACAATCTTGTCAATCGATGCAGAAAAAGCATTTGACAAATTCAGCATTCTTTCTTAATAAAAACCCTTGAGAAAGTATGGATAGAAGGAACTATGTAAACATCAATAAAGCCATTTATGAAAAGTCCACAGCTAATATCATCCTCAATGGGAAAAAACTGAGAGCTTATTCCCTGAGATCAGGAACACGACAGGGGTGTCCACTCTCGCCACTGTGTTTACCATAATGTTGGAAGTTCTAGCATCAGCAATCAGACAACAAAAGGAAATCAAAGGCATCAAATTGGCAAAGATGAAGTCAAGCTTTCACTTTTTGCAGATGACATGACATTATACATGAAAAATCCGATATACTCCACCAGAAGTCTGCTAGAACTGATACGTGAATTCAGCAAAGTCACAGGATACAAATCAATGTACAGAAATCAGTTGCAGTCCTAACACTAATAATGAAGCAACATAAAGGACAAATGAAGAAAACTGATCCCATTCCAATTGCCACCAAGAAGCATAAAATACCTGGGAATACACTCTAACCAAAGATGTAAAAGATCTGTATGCTGAAAAACTATAGAAAGCTTATGAAGAAATTGAAGAAAGAAGATATAAAGAACTGGAAAAAATCCCATGCTCATGGACTGGAGGATAAATATGTTAAAATGGTCAATTACTACCAAAGCAATCTACACATCCAATGCAATACCAATCAAAATTGCACCAGCATTCTTCTTGAAGCTAGCAACAAGCAATCTTAAAATTTGTATGTAACCACAAAAACCCTGAATAGCCAAAAATAATATTGAAGAAGACGACCAAAGGGGAGGCATCACAATCCCAGACTTTAGCCTCTACTACAAAGTTGTCATCATTAAGACAGCATGGTATTCACACAAAACACCGACACATAGACCAATGGAATAGAATAGAGACTCCAGAATTGGACCACAAAAAGATGGCCAACTAATCTTTGACAAAGCAGGAAGAATATCCAATGGAAAAAAGATGGTCTCTTTAACAAATGGTGCTGGGAGAACTGGACAGCAACATGCAGAAGAATGAAACTGGACACGCTTTCTTACACCATTCACAAAAATAACTCCAAATGAATAAAGGACTTGAATGTGAGACAGGAAACCATCACAACCCTAGAGGAGAAAGCAGGAAAAGACCTCTCTGATGCTCAGCCACAGCAATTCTTACTTGACACATCCCCAAAGGCAAGGGAATTAAAAGCAAACATGAACTATTGGACCTGATGAAGATAAAAAGCTTCTGCACTGCAAAGGAAACACAACAACTAAAAGGCAACTGATGGAATGGGAAAAGATATTTGGCAAATGACATATCAGACAAGGGCTAGTATCTAAAATCTATAAGAACTCACCAAACTCCACACCTTAAACAAATAATCCGTACAGGAATGGGCAGAAGGACATGAATAGACACTTCTCTAAAGAAGCCATCCAGATGGCCAACAGGCCCATTCAAAGATGCTCAACGTCAATCCTCATCAGGGCAACACAAATCAAAACCACACTGAAATACCACCTCACGCCAGTCAGAGTGGCTAAAATGAATGAATCAGGAGACTATAATGCTGGAGAGGATGTGGAGAAATGGGAGCCCTCTTGCACTGTTGGTGGGAATGCAAACTGGTTGCAGCTGCTCTGGAAAACAGTGTGGGAGGTTCCTCGAAAAATTAAAAATAGATCTACCCTATGACCAGCAGTAGCACTGCTAGGAATTTACCCAAGGATACAGGAGTGCTGATGCCTAGGGGGCACTTGTACCCCAATGTTTATAGTAGCACTTTCCACAATAGCCAAATTATGGAAAGAGCCTAATGTCCATCACTGATGAATGCATGAAGAAATTGTGGTTTATATACACAATGGAATACTACTTTGCATTGAGAAAGAATGAAATATGGCCTTTGGTAGCAACGTGATGGAACTGGAGAGTGTTATGCTAAGTGAAAAATAAGTCATACAGAGAAAGACAGATACCATATGTTGTTTCACTCTTATGGTGATCCTGAGAAACCTAACAGAAGACCGGGGGAGGGGAAGAAAAAAAAAAAGAGGTTAGAAACGGGAGGGAGCCCAAAATATAAGAGACTCTTAAAAACTGAGAACAACTGAGGGTTTATTGGGGGGGGAGGGAGGGGAGGCTGGGTGATAGGTATTGAGGAGGGCACCTGTTGGGATGAGCACTGGTGTTGTATGGAAGCCAATTTGACATTAAATTTCATATTAAAAGAAAAGTGAGCAGATGGAAAAGGACGATTTTTTTTCAACTTCAAATTCTGATTATCTGAAATAAGGTAAAGCAGTTATCCTAAGTCTCCATTAAATCATGTGACTTGACTCCAGTCTCTTGCAACTGACCTTTCATGCTTTACTCAATCTTGCCATGTGGACCAATATTAACTCATCCCACTGTGGGACCCTGAATATAGCTTTGATTCTAAATAGTTGAAGATGAGTTACCTTGAGGGGGAATTTTTTTGCCCCTAACTACAGTGAAGAGACTTTCAACTTCTTTCAATATTGTTACTACCCATAGCCAAAGTTATTAAATTTTTAGAACAGACTATCAATGCCATTTGGTGAGCATGTGCTTTCTTAAAATAAAAGTAATAGAAATGATAAAGAAGAAGAGAAGAGATCTCCTAAGAGCTCTAGAAGAAAAAAAAATGTAACCCTACAAAATAAACTGTATGTAACTTCAAGACTCCATAAAGCACATAACAGAATAATGGTAACAGAGCATATAATAACCAAAGACTGGCAAAGCACAGAGCTGTTGCAGGGTAAAGTCATTCTTCAACATGGGATTCCAGATGGGCTTATAGGTTGGAATCCAAAAATACAGGAAGTATGGCTGAGACATAGGCATTTCTCAAAGTAATTATTTTACAACAAGACCTATAGTTCATTGGGCCACACACAGTTATCCCACCAAGATATTCATGACAGATTATGCTGTTTTTCTTTGAGTTTAAATTAATCAATCATAACCTTTTCTAAACAAAGTAGTAATGCGCCCTGGAAGAACTGTGGGGTGAACACAACATAAATTAGGCAGAACCCAATGTGAAGAAAATATAACAGGAGATAAAAAATTCAATAAAATAATAAACGTTTAAAATAACAGTTTCAAACAGGAATGAAGAAAATACAAAAATTTTTAAATGAAAAGTTTAAACTTACATGTGTGGTCACTTCCTTGCAATCATACATTTTACTTACATAAATGTCAGCCTGTCAAATCCTTACCATCTAATCTGAATCTAACTTAAGAAAATTATTTGTAGGGCGCCTGGGTGGCTGAGTTGTTAAAAGCCAGACTTTGGGCTCTGGGTCACGATCTCATAGTTCGTGGGTTTCGAGCCCTGCAAAGGCTCTGTGCTGACAGCTCACAGCCTGGAGCCTGTTTTCGGATTCTGTGTCTCCCTCTCTCTCTGCTCTCTCCTCTCATGCTCTGTCTCTCTCTCTCTCTCAAAATTAAATAAACACTAAAAACAATTTAAAAAAGAAAATATTTGTACACACAAAAAATTACACATTTAGTAAAAAAACTTATGACAGCAATTATTGTCATTGATATAGAATTGTATTAATAATATTAAATGGAATTAACCATCTTTAATTTTGAAAAATCTAAAAAAAAACCCACTTGCAACAGAAATTAGAATATGAGCAACTGGTTTTTGACAGAGAAAAAGAGGTATGATTGAAAATGAAATACACATAGAGTATTTTTAAAATGTGAATTTGAATCCTTGAAAATGTTTTTAAACAAGAAAAACAAGGAAGAAAAAATTGGACAAAGAACAAAAAAAAAAGATAATAAGTAATTAGAATAGATGAATACCACAAAGGCTTTAGACAAATTAATTCTTGAAAGGTGAAGTTTAAACAACCTTGTCAATGTAGAACAGACAGCAAATTTTTTTTTTTTTTTTTACCAGTGTATGAGATATTTATTTTTTTTTTTATATGGAAGTTTATTGACAAATGGTTTTCCATACAACACCCCAGTGCTCATCCCAAAAGGTGCCCTCCTCAATACCCATCACCCACCCCCCCCCCCCCCCCCCCCCCATCAACCCCCAGTTGTTCTCAGTTTTTAACAAGTCTCTTATGCTTTGGCTCTCTCCCACTCTAACGTCCTTTTTTTTTTTTTTTTTTACCTTCCCCTCCCCCATGGGTTCCTGTTAAGTTAAGACAGCAAATTTAAGGACAAATTTATTGAAAGAAAACCGAAATGAGAAGTATGAAATATGAAAGACAAATCATGGAAATTTAATATTCAAATAATACCATTTTAGAAAGAAGAGGACAAAAGAAATTATGAATATATGATCACTGTGGAAGAAAAAATATGACTCATATTTGAAACTGACATTATTTCTGAACAAGATTGATTTTAAAAAAAGGACACACTTAAAAAATACTGCTATAGAGTGAATGTTGTGTCTTTCCAAATTCATATATTGAAATCTAATTCCTAATGTGATGGTATTTTGAGATGGAGCCTTGGTTGGTGATTAGATCATGAGGGTGGCACCCTCATGAACAGATATAGTGGCCTTATAAACTAGACCCCGGGGAGCTCCCTTGTCCTTTCTGCCATGAGAACACAGAGTAAAAAAATGACAATCTATGAACTAGGAAGCACGTCTCACCAGACACCAAGTCTACTGTTACTTGGATCTTAGGACTTCCCACCCTCCAGAACTGTGAATAAAACATGTTTGTGGTTTAAATCACCAAGTCTACGGTATTTTTATTATAGCAGCTGGAATGAACTAAGTCATATACTTCTTAAATTTCTGATTTTCAAATTGAAAAGAATAACTTTCCATAGCTAGAGAGACTATAATCTATGAATAAATGATATTTATATTGGCATACCATTTCAAATTGACAAGTAAAAGAGCACTGTCTTGAAAACAGATGTGAAGTATAATTTTGAATGTATAATTTATCTAGGCAAACTACTATTCAAATAGATGAATATATTAGTAAAGAGGCAAGGCTATACTGAGGGGGGTATCAAAAATTAAAATCTCAGTGAACCAAGTTTGACCACCCTCCTTCTCTAATTACATGTACTGGAAGTCAACTGTTGATATTTCTGCTAGTTGGTCATCAGCGATAGAGATAAACAGAGAAGCCCCCTTTGCAAGCATTAGAATTCATGAATAAGAAAGTGATGATGCCATACAACTTGTGCATTAGCTCTTAAGAAATTACACTAAGAATTATTAAAAACTTTATAGCAGCATTATTTATAATAGCCACGATATGGAAACAATGTAAGCAATCCAAGTTACCATCCATAGATGAATTGATAAAGTAAATGTGCTATGTATATACAACTGTATGCGTGTATACACACACCCACACCCACACACACAATGGAATATTACTTAGCTATAAACAAGAATGAAATATTACAATCTGAAACAACATGGATGGATCTAGAGGGTATAATGAATGCTAAGTGAAATAAGTCACAGAAAGACAAAACAAACAAAGAAAAAAAAGAGGACAAAAAGGAAAAATTGACTCAAATACAAGGAACAAATTAGTGGTTGCCAGAGGGGAGGTGGGGGGGGGAGATGGGTGACATAAGTGAAGGGGATTAAGAAATATACTTACTGTGATGAGCACTGATTAATGTATAGAATTGTTGAATCATTATAGTGTACAACTGAAACTAATATAACAGGGGTATGTTAAGTATACAACTTAAAAAAAGCAGCTTGCATCCACATTTTCATAAGCAAGCATCAAAGCAAGATATATAACGATGCCCTGTGGATCATCATAGCAAATGGCCAGTTTGCCAATCATGGTATTAAATGCAAAGTACTCCAACTGAAACATGAACCAGAGGTAGTTCTTCTATGTGGGGACCTATGAACTACACAAGGACATTGTACCTCTCCTTTAGTCATCCAATACACACTGGAAAACAGAGTGAAAATAACATTTCAGGTTTGTAGAATTTAGTGATTCAACACTTACATAAAATACCGAATGCTCATCACAAATGCCCTCCTCAGTCCCCAAAACCTACATTCCCCCGTCCACCTCCCTTCTGGTAACCATCAGTTTGTTTTTTATACTTAAGAGTCTGTTTCTTGGTTGGAAACAATGTAAGCAATCCAAGTTACTATCCGTAGATAAATTGATCTTTATTCCCTGTATACTCATTTGTTTTGTTTCCTAAATTCCACATACGACTAAAATATACCTCATTTATCTTTCTCTGCCTGGCTTATTTCACTCACAATAATACTCTCTAGCTCTATCCACATACCGCAAATGCAAAAATTTCATTCTTTTTGATGGCTGAGTAATATTCTATTGTTGTGTGTGATATATAAATTACATATAATTATATATAGTAATAATTATAATTATATATATATAATATATATATAGATATCTATATGGACACATACACACATACACTACATCTTTATCCATTCATCAGTGATGGACATCTGGACTCTTTCCAATATTTGACTTTGTTGAGAACACTGCCATAATATCTGGGTGCATATATCCCTTCAAACTAGTATTTTGTATTCTTTGGATAAATAACTAGTAGTGAAATTGCTGGATCATTGTATAGTTCTATATTAACTTTTTTGAGGAACCTCCATATGGTTTTCCAAATGGCTACATCAGTTTACATTCCTATCAACAGTGTAACAGGGTTCCCCTTTCTCAGTATCTCACAACACCGTTATTTTCCTCTGTTAATTTTAGCCTTTCTGACAAGTGTGAGGTGACCTCTCATCAGGTTTTTGACTGGTATTTCCCTGCTGAGAAGTGATATTGAGCATTTTTTTCATATGTCTGTTTGTCATCTGTTTGTGCTCTGTTCTTTGGAAAAATGTCTCTCGTGTCTTCTGCCTATATTTTTTTAACTGGATTATGTTTGTTGGGCTGTTGAGTTTTTATAAGTTCTGTATATAGTTGGATACTCAGGGAACAAAATTTTCATGGTCTTGAAGTAGGGGAACAAACCTTATTATTGTTGAATTCTCAATCTCTGGAAGCAGGATCTCAAATATAGCCCCAGTCTCTTATCTCTGGCCTTTCACAAGTTCTTTTTCTTTAAATCCTTGGTACCTTCTGAAGTGGGCAATAGAAAATGTCCCAAGGGTCATTTAAGTTTGAAGGAAGAGAGACTTTTCTTTTAAATTGATATATATTTTGCAAAATACTGTCTCAAAGGCATGGCATTGTGGTTTCTTTTTCCATTTATTTCTATCAACTTTTGTGCTAATTGCCACGCTTGAAGGGATTTATTGTTCTTTATGTTTGGTTATTTGTTTTTTAGAAATGCTATCTGCCCTCAACAATCTGTCTCTGTCTCATTTATCTCTCTCTTTCTCTCTGCTTCTCCCTCTTTTACCTTAAAAAGAAAGTAATTAATTTAAGTATAATAGGCTTTATGGGTCCCACCAACTTTAGCATTTATAAAGTTTCTTTGAGTCAATTTAGTCTTATGAAAAGGATTTTACTTAGTAATGATTTAATCTTTTTTCATGGGTTTCTAGCTATGGATGTGACAGACAAAACCCTTTGATTTGATTTTAGATGCAACTGAGCTTTAATCTGCCTTGTTGCTGAAAGGAATTTCTTAATTAATTGCATGTTTTACTGTTTGGGTTTGAGAGGCAATAATTTAGTCATACCCTATAAATTACTGGATGTGTAGATTCCTTTACTCTTAATTTCTAATTTCAAATTTAGACAACTATTATATAACTTATCTTTTTCTGAGAAGAGCAGCAAACCCACAATGGTAACTGTCACTGTTGTTGATTATTTTAATTTCCTATTCTAGAACTACATGACAAATCATTCTGCTTTCTGTAATAGATCTCTTTATCTCTTTATTTTCACCAAATTTTCCATCTGAAATTGACACACATGTTAAGCTTTTTGTTATGAATGCAGCTGATTTTAGGTAGTATTTTCATATTATTCAAAAGCAAATAGGTCATGCTATACACACAGATATCCAGTAGCTTAAAACAACAATGGATAATTTATTATTCAGGCTACATGACCCCTTATAGTTGGCTGAAGGAAGTGGGGAGGTATGTTCACTACAGACATAACATTTCCACACCAATGGAGAAGAAGCTATCATAACATTGTGGTTGCCATAACAGAAATAAATGGAGATCGCTGGATCAATCATATCAGCATTTAAATATCATCAGTGTGGGTATGCCTGGGTGGCTCAGCTGGTTGGGTTTCTGGCTCCTGGTTTTGGCTCAGGTCACGGTCTCATGGTTCATTGAGTTCAAGCCCCCTGTCCAGCTCTGTGCTGACAGTGTGGAGCCTGCTTGGGATTCTCTCTCTGCCCTCCCCTGTTCTCTCTCTCTCTCTCTCTCTCTCTCTCAAAAAAAAGTAGATAAAACTTAATTATTTTTTTTAAATATCAGCAGTGTGGAATTCCTGTTCCATTCTCGTTGAACAGAACTAATCACATGGGCTGGCCAAATCAGAAGTACACAATTATGAGAAATCTTAAACATCTGTTTGAAATTCAGAGAGCTAGCAGAGCTCTGACTACCACAGAGGGCAACATAATGATATATTTTTAAAGTAAGCAAAGACACAAAACACATTACTTATGTACACTCTATTTTATACTCCTGGTATAAACTAGAATTAAACTAAAAAAAGAATTAAAGTAAAAAAAAGAGATATGAATAAAGAAAGTTTACAACTACATACCAAACTTTGTAAGAGATACTAAATAAAAAGTAGTGCTAATGACTACCACAGAGGGCAACATAAAAGATATATTTTTAAAGTGGGCAAAGACACAAAACACATTACTTATGCACACTCTATTTCATACTCCTGGTATAAACTAGAATTAAACTAAAAAACAGAGAATTAAAGTAAAAAAAAGAGATGTGAATAAAAGAAAGTTCACAACTAAGATACCAAACTTTGTAAGAGATACTAAAAAGTTGTTAATAATGTGTCTGTGAAATTAACACAACTGTATAGAACTGAATTTTTTAGAGAAATATTTTTTTTAAGTTTATGTATTCATTTTACGAGAGAGGGAGAATGCCAAGCAGGCTCTGCACTGTCAGCACAGAGCCTGATTCAGGGCTCAGTCTCACAAACCGTGACATAGTGATCTGAGCTAAAATCAAGAGTTGGATGACTGTGGCGCCTGGAGGGCAAGTGGTTAATAAGCACTGGTCATCAGCTCAGGTCATGGTCTCACGGTTCACAGGTTCGAGCCCTGAATCAGGCTCTGTGCTGACAGCTCAGAGCCTGGAGCTTGCTTCGGATTCGGTGTCTCCCTCTCTATCTGCCCCTTCCCTCCTTGTGACCTCTCTCTCAAAAACAAATAAACATTTAAAAAAAAAAAAAAGAGTTGGATGATTAACTGACTGAGCCAGGCAGGCACCTCAGAGAAATACTCTTAATACACAATCTTAAATTATCTCTCTGAATTTGAATTTTTAGGTAATTTAAAAATATAAGAATAAAAATACAGCATCCTTTCTTGATAAAAACCCTCAAGAAAGCAGGGATAGAAGGAGCATACCTCGAGATCATAAAAGTCATATACAAGCGATCCAATGCTAATATCATCCACAATGGGGAAAAACTGAGAGCTTTCTCCCTAAGGTCAGGAACAAGACAGGGATGTCCACTCTCGCCACTGTTGCTCAACATAGTATTGGAAGTCTTAGCCTCTGCAATCAAACAATACAAAGAAATAAAAGGCATCCAAATTGGCCAGGAGAAGGTCAAACTTCAACTCATTGCAAATGACGTGATACTCTATATGGAAAACCCAAATTCCACCAAAAAACTGCTAGAACTAATTCATGAATTCAGCAAAGTAGCAGGATATAGAATCAATGCACAGAAATCGGTTGCATTCCTATACACCAACAATGAAGCAACAGAAAGAGAAATCAAGGAATCAATCCCATTTACAGTTGCACCAAAAACCATAAAATACCTAGGACTAAATCTAACCAAAGAGGTGAAAAATCTATATACTGAAAACTATAGAAAGCTTATGAAGGAAATTGAAGAAGACACAAAGAAATGGGAAAAGATTCCATGCTTCTGGATGGGAAGAACAAATATTGTTAACATGTCGATACTACCCAAAGCAATCTACATATTCAACGCAATCCCTATCAAAGTAACACCAGCATTCTTCACAGAGCTAGAACAAATAATCCTAAAAGTTGTATGGAACCGGAAAAGACCCTGAATAGCCAAAGCAGGAGGCATCACAATCCCAGACTTCAAGCTATACTACAAAGCTGTAATCATCAAGACAGTATGGTACTGGCACAACAACAGACACTCAGATCAATGGAACAGAATAGAGAACCCAGAAATGGACTCACAAACGTATGGCCAACTAATCTTTGACAAAGAAGGAAAGAACATCCAATGGAATAAAGACAGTCTCTTCAGCAAGTGGTGCTGGGAAAACTGGACAGCAACATGCAGAAGAATGAACCTGGACCACTTTCTTACACCAGACACAAAAATAAACTCAAAATGGAGGAAAGACCTAAATGTAAGACAGGAAGCCATCAAAATCCTCGAGGAGAAAGCAGCCAAAAACTTCTTTGACCTTGGACGCAGCAACTTCTTACTCAACACGTCTCTGGAGGCAAGGAAAACAAAAGCAAAAATGAACTATTCCGACCTCATCAAAATTAAAAGCTTCTACACAGTGAAGGAAACAATCAGCAAAACTAAAAGGCAACTGACAGAATGGGAGAAGATATTTGCAAATGGCATATCAGATAAAGGGTTAGAATCCAAAATCTACAAAGAACTTATCAAACTCAACACCCAAAAAAACAAATAATCCAGTGAAGGAATGGGCAAAGACATGAATAGACACTTCTCCAAAGAAGACATCCAGATGGCCAACCAACACATGAAAAAATGCCCCACATCACTCATCATTAGGGAAATACAAATCAAAACCACAATGAGATACCACCTTACACCTGTCAGAATGGTTAACATTAACAACTCAGGCAACAACAGATGTTGGCAAGGATGCAGACAAAGAGGATCTCTTTTGCATTGTTGGTGGGAATGCAAGCTGGTGCAGCTACTCTGGAAAACAGTATGGAGGTTCCTCAAAAAACTAAAAATAGAACTACCTTATGACCCAGCAATTGCACTACTAGGCATTCATCCAAGGGATACAGGTGTGCTGTTTTGAAGGGACACATGCACCCCCATGTTTATAGCAGCACTATCAACAATAGCCAAAGTATGGAAAGAGCTCAAATTTCCATCGATGGATGAATGGATAAAGAAGATGTGGTATATATATATATACAATGGAGTATGACTCAGCAAGCAAAAAGAATGAAATCTTGCCATTTGCAACTATGTGGATGGAGCTGGAGGGTATTATGCTAAGTGACATTAGTCAGTCAGAGAAAGACAAAACAGATGACTTTGACTTCAAGAGACAAAACAGATGAACATAAGGGAAGGGAAATAAAAAATAATATAAAAAAAGGAAGGGGAACAAAACAGAAGAGACTCATAAATATGGAGAACAAACTGAGGGTTGCTGGAGGGGTTGTGGGAGGGGGGATGGGCTAAATGGGTAAGGGGCATTAAGGAATCTACTCCTGAAATCATTGCTTCACTATATACTAACTAATTTGGATGTAAATTAAAAAAAATAAAAAATAAAGCTAAATTATAAAAATAATAAAATTAAAAAATTAATTAATTAATTAATTAAAGGGACATATTTGGAAATAAAGATTATGGACAATATGCATTATTAGTATCAGTGTGTGTGTGTGTGTGTGTGTGTGTGAGTGTGTGAGAAATAGGTGTGCAAAGAAAAATATTTTCATATTTATTACATATTAATAGATGTAAACAAAAAATCAAGGCAAGTGGGGGCGCCTGGGTGGCGCAGTCGGTGAAGCGTCCCACTTCAGCCAGGTCACGATCTCGCGTTCCGTGAGTTGAGCCCCGCGTCAGGCTCTGGGCTGATGGCTCAGAGCCTGGAGCCTGTTTCCAATTCTGTGTCTCCCTCTCTCTCTGCCCCTCCCCCGTTCATGCTCTGTCTCTCTCTGTCCCAAAAAAAATAAATAAACGTTGAAAAAAAAATTAAAAAAAAAAATCAAGACCAGTGAATAGATGTATACAATATTGCCTCACACATATAATAAAATTTTAAGGATTTCAACCAACAACAATATAAACTCTTTAATACGCTTAGGATTTGCTAATTAATCAATTAATAGAATGGATTACATGGGAAGAAATAGAATAGTTTCTTGGCAATGTGAATATATACCCCTTTTTTAGAAAAAGTCAACTGGGGTAATAAATAGCATAAAGGAAAATGACAGAAATGAATATAAAATGGGATTGTTCCCTCCATGCTGTTCTCCATAAAGCAATAAATAAGAGCCAGATTATGTAATCTCACAACCCATGATTTACTTCATATTTAATTCAGATTCAAATCCAGAGACATTATAGCCTGTGTGAACTCTACTTCTGCCACTGGCCTCTCATCCTCTCTCTTGCTTTCTTACCTCCATAATCTGTTAGGCTTTGCTGTTCTTGGAATATTCTCTCGACTGAGAGGCTTTAAATGTGCTCTTCCTTCTGCCTTCCTGCTCTGTCCTTGAGTACCTGCTTTATTAAATGTGGCACTTTCTCCAGTTTTCCACTAACTGTCAGCTTGTCAAGAATAATACCTCCCACTCCCTTTGTACAAAATAGCATTTTCTTATCACAATCCCCTTACTCTGAATTACTTTTCCTTATAATAACTTATCAACTTCTGACATCTCACATATTTATTGCTTATTTTCTCCCTTCATTTGAATGTCAGCTCCATTAATCTATAGGATTTTTTTTTGATGAATTATATCTATCATACGGTCTCTCTCACATTTTGACATGTTTTGATTATTGCTTTCTTAATATCCATTACCTTCCTCTGCCTTATTAACAAAATCTAGTTTATGTATACTTAAAAATTTTCCAGATGGAATACTGCATACCATAAGTTCATTGGGGCTAGACATGTAAAAATTTTTGTGCTGATTCTAGTATAACACTTGCAATGTTAGCAGGCTCACTAGTGTGTGTTGTGTGCCCTTTAATCTTGTCATTACTTTTGCTTGGAACATGGGTCTGATGCTTACTTACAGAGCTGTACCTATCTAGTGAAGATAAGGCCATTAGGTATACAATGGATGGCTGAGAAGAAAGAAGGGCCCTGGGTCGCTCATATCAAAAACTTCAATAATTGCTCCAGACTTTATGAGAATTTCATCTTTGATGAGAAATTACTTGTTTTTAAGATCTATTATTTTTAACACTGAATTTTGATTTCCACAAACATAATTTCTATCTCATAACCCTCTTAATTCAGTTCGTTTTTTAAAGAAAACTGAAAAAGCTAAAAAAAATTCATTTCTGCCAATTATAATTGTATTTCATCTTCTATGTATACCTGCACATAAGGACAATTAATTAATATTTCTCCTTAGAGTGTTCTAGGATTATGAAAAGTGAAAGTGTGTAGGCTTCAATTCAAAATCTGCGAAAAAATAAAATTGTAATCAAAAGTTCAAACACTTATTCTAATATGCCTCTGTGTTTTCTCTGAAAAAAATATCAATCCCACACCCAAAACGTTAATTAAAAGTCATTTACCATTATTTTAATTAATATGAAAAGTGTCTTAAAGCAGCGAAGTATACATGTGGAGAATAATGCCATATTTCAAAGGCAGGATGAAGGTCTTAAGTGTTTTGTGTAGTACCTAAAAGTTGGCATGCGCTTAAATCAATTTATTTTCCAATGGCACACGTTTTATCACTCATAAAGATTAATGCTAAGCCCTGATTAAAATAAGGTGTGCAGCCCTAGAAGCTTACAGAAGTTGACACACATCTCAGAGACGAGTCAATACTAATCAAGAGATTTAGGAGCATCATATAATGCTAGTGCCAAGAGAAACCTAGTTAACACAGATCAGATAGATTTGCTGTTATGATTGTGTTTTACAGACTGGTGTCAAAAGGCTGATGTCAATGGTTTTGTAACTGAAATCATATATATGTGTGTGTATATATATATATATATATATATACACACACATATATATGATATATGATATATATTCAGTTGGGTGAATATGTAATATTTTCTGGGTTTTTTTTTTCTTTTAGTTATTCTAGAGCTTGACCATCCCAGACAACCCGGTTGGGGGAGGGAGGAGAATAAAAGAAAGGATAAAAGACTCCAATGTAACTGCTTTATATTCAGCCATGTATTCATTATATAAGTAAAATTACAATAGGGTTTTAGGTAATATAATTTATATTCCATCTTTGCTTTATAGTTTAACTTATAATTCACAAACCCTGGAAGCAAAGAGTCTGCAATGTGCATAGACATATTTATGACCAGTGACTTTCTTCAAAAATACTTTGATATACACAAATGAATAAACTGTGCTCATTAGCTTTAATTTATAACCGCAAATTATAAAACAGAAAATATTTCTCTGGAACAGAAACTTAACATCTAAAACAAATGGAAAGTTAGAAAGGTGTTTTTGTCTTGTTCTGGTGCTGGTATTAAATCAGACTGAGTCTCCTCATCCTAGCATCTTCTATCCTGTATTGATTCTGTCCCTACAACTACCAGAAATGACAGCATATATATTTAATTGGCATACAGTAAGCATTCCAGAATATACTCCATTATTGAATTAATGTAAGAGTAGATACATGATTATGAGTAAATTGAGAAGGACACTGATTTAGGCATCTTACAGAATTTGAATACAATAAATAAACTAGTATATAAATAACTGAGAAAGGGAAATGTGTGGGTACAGACCTATGCCTGATGGAAACTGTTAATATATACTGTGTTTTTTTTTTTTTTTAATGCAAACTTACAGTATACCACTGATTACATTTTAAATACTGGCAATCATGCAACAAGTCAGGTATACCAATTCACTTTCTGATATACACATATCATAATCTATAATGATATATGTATTGAAAGTACTTATTAATCATCAAGGAAACAATGGAAAGTTAAATATATTTACATTTAACACAGAAAAACAAATCTTATCCACATGTGGAAAAAAAAAGGATCAAAGACAGTAACAAACTGGATAGTCACCAATTTTTTTTTCAGAATCTAATACAGAAAACAATGGAGCAATGTCAGAAATTTTGAAGGAACACACCTACTAATTCTATCTATGCAGTTATCTAAAATATCATCCAATATTGTTAAATATTTACCTTATGTCTGCACTGTAACTCTTAAGTTGTATTTTTCTTTATTAATCTTACAAGTAGCCCAGTAAGATAACTATCATTTTATTCCTTTTTTAACTGTGAAAGTAAAGGAAAAAATAATGATATCAAGAGTTGAAAAGTTTATGAAACTTTGAGTAAGGCATCTTAGTTTGGAATTGATGAAGCTGTTATTTGAATTCTTTAACAAAATTTAAACACCCCTGCAAAAACTGCTGTAATTTGTAGAGTGCACAGTCTTAAGGAAACTACAGGTTATTCTTATATTTGAAAATACTGAAGCTGTACTAATCATATGATATTTAAAAAATAATTTTTTTCATATTTATTTGAGAGAGAGAGGGAGAGAGAGAGGGAGAATCAAGCGGGAGAGGGGCAGTGGTAGAGGGAGATTCAGAATCTGAAGCAGTCCTCAGGCTCTGAGCTGTCAATACAGAGCCCCACATGGGGCTCAAACCCAGGACTGTGAGATCATGACCTGAGTCAAAGTGGGATGCTTCATCAACTGAGCCACCCAGGCACCCCATTAACCACATGGTATTAAAAACAACAGACTTATGGGCATTTGAGTTGCTCAGTCAGTTAAGCGCCTGACTTTTTGTTTCAGCGCAGGTCATGGTATCATTGTTCGACAATTCAAGCCCTGTGTCGGGCTCTGCGATGGCAGTGCAGAGCCTGCTTGGGATTCTCTCTTTTCTCTCTCTGCCCCTCCCCACCTCAAAATAAATTAATTAAATAAATAAATAAGTAAACAAACTTAAAAAAAAAAACATTTAAATGCCAACTATCCCAAAATAAGATATAAATAAAAATTCTGACTTTGTAAATGAGAATATTGCACTATCTGTCTGATTATGCAGACACACAATTAACATAACACATATAAATATTAACTTATCATTTTCCCACTGCAATATGAAAATAAAAATCTATTATTTCTTTATATTCTTTTTTAAACATTCAAAGTTGTAGAAAGAGAAAGATTCAGGGCACCCAGGTGGTTCAGCTGGTTAAGCATCTGACTCATGGTTAGGCTCAGGTCATGAGCTCACGGTTCATGGGATCGAGCCCCCTGTCGGCCAAAGGTTGATAGCATGGATCCTGCTTGGGATTCTCTCTTTCCTTTCTCTCTCTCTCTGCTCCTTCCTGACTCGTGCACACACACTCTCTATCAAACTAAAAATCAAACTAAATAAACTTTAAGAGAGAGAGAAAGATCAATACCACCACTAAAAACTAAAAAGAGTTTACACACATATATTTTATTATCTTAACTTCAGGCATGATGAAAACAAAGCACAGAGTGTACATTTCTCTCCTCCACACAATTATTTAAAATAGCAGACCTATTATTTGAATCCAGGCCTTCTAACTCCAGAACTCAAACTCCAAACCAGAGTAAGAAGGGATAGGAAATACTAAAGCACAGACACAAAGTTAATGAAAATGTTCTCAAGGGGTCAGTCAATATTAGTAATAAGTAAAATAATTATGAATACTTTGATTGAAACAAATAAACTAAAATCACAAATACAAAAACAAACAATACTGTTTACCCATAGTTCATAAATGTTATACTTAAAAAGAACAGAGAGAGATTAAATTGAGGTGATGGCACACTACTGAGTCCATATCAACAAATTCTGCCCATTGTTCTAGAGAAATATTTTTCTGATAAACAGCACCATATAGCTTTTGGTTTAATAGCTAATTTAGAGAGTTCAAGAAACTCAGAAGCAACTGGGTTTTCAAAGTGTATTGGGGTGGAGCATTCAATTTGCTCAAAAATTGCTGAAGTGATAAGTAGTATAAAAGAGTACATGCAGTTGTGGCAAAGGCACTGTTGTTTACTCTAAATGACATGACCACATATCTATGCCAAATATCTCTCTTTCAGGACACAGTAAATGAGAGATGAAAGAGAGATTACTTATCCCAGCATCCCATGTATCAGGAACCAATCTATCCTCAATCAGGTCTCTGACTTTGGCATAGAACTTTAAGGTTGAGAAGCCACCCTATTTTGAAGCTCTGCTATGCTTTATTTTTTTTAATATGAAATTTATTGTCAAATTGGTTTCCACACTCAGATACCACCTAACTCCAATCAGAGTGGCTAAAATGAACAAATCAGGAGACTATAGATGCTGGAGAGGATGTGGAGAAATGGGAGCCCTCTTGCGCTGTTGGTGGGAATGCAAACTGGTGCAGCCACTCTGGAAAACAGTGTGGAGGTTACTCAAAAAATTAAAAATAGGTCTACTCTATGACCCAGCAATAGCACTGCTAGGAATTTACCCAAGGGATACAGGAGTGCTGATGCATAGGGGCACTTGTACCCCAATGTTTATAGCAGCACTTTCAACAACAGCCAAAGTATGGAAAGAGCCTAAATGTCCATCAACTGATGAATGGATAAAGAAATTGTGGTTTATATACACAATGGAATACTACATGGCAATGAGAAAGAATGAAATATGGCCTTTTGTAGCAACGTGGATGGAACCGGAGAGTATTCTGCTACACTTTAAAATAAATTTTGAACCTGATCCTCTCTGACCGCTGATCGTGGGAGGTGAAGAGTCAAGAAATTTCTCTGACTTCCAGTTGTTGATGAATGTATCTCATTGTTTTATTCCAGTATGTAAATTTTCCCCAGGGGCAATCATGCAATATCCTTACAACTATTACTTTCAAAAAACCTTCTCAAATGTTAATCCATGGTACTTGTCAGTACATTCGCTTTCTCTGATTCCAGGGGCGCCTGGGTGGCTCGGTCGGTTAAGCGTCCGACTTCAGCTCAGGTCATGATCTCACGGTCTGTGGGTTCGAGCCCCGCGTCGGGCTCTGTGCTGACAGCTCAGAGCCTGGAGCCTGTTTCAGATTCTGTGTCTCCCTCTCTCTATGACCCTCCCCCGTTCATGCTCTGTCTCTCTATGTCTCAAAAATAAATAAACGTTAAAAAAAATTTTTAAAAAAAGAAGTCTTATTCCAAATACAAAGAACTGTATTTATTTTCTCAAAGAGACCACATCTGATAAAGCAAGTGTAATTGAAATAAACACCCAATAAAACTTATATTGACACATTTTATTATCTTTTTCCAACATGGCAAATTATATTATAATGTGTTGGGGATGAGTGACATCCTTGATGTTTTTGTCAGTGGTTATAACATCTATAATTTCCGTTAAAATGCAGTATCATGCAAGATGGTATAACATGCTTCTTCAAGGGTACTACAATATTTTTAATTTATCCCAGTTCTTTCTGCTGCTGCTGCTGCTGCTACTACTACTACTGCTAGAGATGTTAGTATTGCCATTTCTGTTGCTGCTGCTACTACTACTACTACCACCACCACCACCACCACCACCACAACTGCTACCACTGACATCTCTATGTCTGCAATCAGGTGAAAGAATATAATTTCTTACTCAGTGAAGAGTAAAGTAAAACATGGCCTATTTTTACTAGGTTTGGTGAGATGGGGATTGTTTCAATGTGTTTGTTGGCTTTTATATTTTACCTAAATAAAGTAAGTAGGCACAGGTAGCAATCTATAAAAAATATGATTGACCTGTTTTGTTGCTTCTTGATGTCTGATTAAATGTTTCCTCTTACGTGATTATATATATCATATTTATTCACTGGAATATGGTTATCCAAATTTATCTTGATTTTCACTACAACTGAATTTCCATTTTTATTATAGCCTTTCATGCTAGCGCTTCTAGTCTGCTGATGCTGTCACTTTTCAACAATTCTGATTTTCTTTGGGCACCTGGGCATCCAACTCTTGATTCTGGCTCAGGTCTTGACCTCACAGTTTGTGAGTTTGAGCCCCGAATTCCACCAGCACAGAGCCTGCTTGGAATTCTCTCTCTTCCTCTCTCTCTGCCCCTCCCCTGCTTGCTCTCTCTCTCTCTTCTTTCTCTCTCTCTCTCCCTCTCAAAATAAATAAATATTAAAAGTATTTTAAACAAAAAAAAATTCTGATTTTCTTCAACATCATGAAGAAGGAAAAACTAGTTGCCCAGAATTTGAGGGAGACACAGTGAGAGGATCCATAGGCTACATGCCTGTAATCGATCCAATCTAAATATTTATTATCCTAGAATCTCTGAATGCCTTTTTAATATGTCAAAGGATTTTTCAATTCTGTATCTTTTTCTTACAGAACACAGCATATAAATCCAAAACAAACCAAAACAATTTTAAAGGGAATATATCCTCCAATTCAGAACTCTGTATGTAAATCTCCTAGTGAGCAAGCTCATATCAATAATTTTATCTACTTTTGCAAAGTAAATGTATACATATGCAAGATTTCTTATAAAATTCTAAATTTGTACATGCTCTATGAGTTAAATCCTTCTCTTTGCTCTTCCAAATTTTTACCTCCAAGCCCCGTAGGACCATACAGCATTTATCCTGGTTTCCCAGTAAATTTTTATGAAATTATTACTAGAGAGGGAATTTGAGCTTCATTTACTTTCCTTTGCTAAAGAAAATGGCTTTGTCGGACAAGGCTTCCACAGTGGAGACATTTCTCCAAGCTTTTCATATCCATTATGACAGCAGCCTTCTAATGTTTCTTATCCCATTCTTTATCGATCAGTGCCTTCAAGTTCACACACAGTGGCACAGCTGATTGTAAATTCAACTGACATTATAATGCAGCAACTTACAAAATCAACGATCCAGTTTGCCAAAAAATCATCTCATTTTTAGAGTCACAATAAAAAATAGAATTTTTCAGTGCCAATAGGGAAAAACACTGGGTTATATTCTGGGTCTGTGGTGTGCATCTTGATTTCAGGTGGTCAGCTGAGTTATAGGGACAGAGCTGGTGTGCCAGGTATGAGAGTACATGATTTAAGAAACCAGCTAAAAATGAAAGAATTAAGTCTTAGCACTTACTGCAATGGCATAATCAAGAGTCTAAACCTGTATAGGGTACCTGGGTTACTCAGTCAGTTAAGAGTGACTCTTGATTTCGGCTCAGATCATGATCTCATAGTTCCTGAGTTTGAGCTCCGCATCAGGATTCATGCTGAGAACACAGATCCTGCTTGGGATTCTCTCTCTCTCTCTCTCTCTCTCTCTCTCAATCTCTCAACCTCTCTCTCTCTCTCTCTTTCTCTCTCTCTCTCTCTCTCTCTCTCTCTCTCCCCTCCCCCAACTCCCTCTACCTCTCCCATGTTTGTGCATGTGCTCTCTCTCTCTCTCTCTCGATAAATAAACTTTAAAAATATAAATAAAAATAAAACTGGAGAAAACAGACTGTTTTCGCTGTTAGTCTGTTTCGCTCATGGAACAATATACTGGTTGACTGATCAGTGGAGATACAAAGGTGGTGATTGTCTCACTGTTGAGAGACTACTGAACCAAAGACTTCAGAAGTTTAATGGACTCTGAAGTAGGAATAAGGTCTAGAAGTAGAAAAGGACTGGGAAGTGACAAAGGAGCAAAGTGTCTTCAAGTTTCTCCCCTCCCCACTCCTTTCTAAGGAGTCCTCTAGAAGTACTTGAAGACTTCCACCAAAGACCTCAGATAAAGAGACCTAGGAATTAAGGTGTCTGGCCTAGGATTGCAAACATACAAAGAACATGCCTAGCCAGAAGCCTCAAGACTGAAATTCCCCTCAAAGACTGAAGGGCATTGGCTGTGCACCAAGTCTGGTTTAGAGTGGGCAACATTTCTCCGTAAGGCCTTCCAGGGAAAGCATTTGTAATTGGTCAGAGCTGAAAAATCCCAAACACAGATTTTCAACTGAGAACCGGACCCTCTACTTGATATTTAAGTGTATTTATTTCTGTGTTTTCATCAATGTCAAATCAGCTTTCTTAAACTGTGCCTCCAATAGTTACATTAACTTTTAAGTCAGCCTATGGTAGCAACTATCTGATTCAGAGCATCTCCTTCAATAAACTCATGGTCCTACATGACCACAGCCATCGCTTGAGCTCCTGATTCTGAACTTCCTAAAATAAGCTGTTTTTTACCACTTTGAAATATAAACCCGATGTTCATTGCCATTCACTGAAATGCAGCTCAGCATTTAATTCCAAACACATCATATATTCCAGAGGGAATAATACCTATAGGGTTGCTTTCTGGAAACCAATTTCAATAATTTATTGAGTTTTCTGTTTGCCAGCTACAGAAATCAACAATGACTAACAAAAAGAAAAGAAAATAGTTTACAGAATTAAAGAGCTTAACCACAAGAGATTTATAAGTTTTGAAGGGATGGAAGTCCTTGGATTTTAGCAACAGAAACTTTATCTTCCTAAGTGACTTACCGCACTTCTGCCCCAGTTTCTGGCAGAAATAATTAAATTGGTCTGGGATGTCATATACATGTATGAAGTGAAAGTGTGAATCTGTGCATTCCAGGAAGAAAATATCTCAACATAAGGGTCTACTATCAAATATTTAAAAACAAATGCATCTGAGCAAACAAATGTTGACTTCCACAATTCTAAAATCTGATTTATAAGCTGTGATCTCTCTTCAGGAATCAAGACATAAATATAATATTAATATTGGATATCTATATTTGTCTGCCTCACAATGTGTCCCCCATTAAATTCTAATTTCTCATTGCTGCCTCTCTCACCCTCTTTCACCATTGTCTTTTGCTAACCCCAATCTATTTAATATTGTGTCACACAGTCAGTCCAAAGAAGAAACACGAATAACTTAGACTCTCCCCTCCACTGTATTGCCTGTGTTCAGTCTCCACGTAGTGTTGATTCCTCTTTAAATTTCCTCAGTATATATTTTGTCCCCTCCCCAAATACATTGTTCATTATCTAATTATTGGATACTTGCAATATCCTAACAATCAGCCATACTTCTGTCTACATGCTCATTACTAATCACATTAAATTACTTGTCTCTGATAAGTATACCATGTAACCATAATGAATTTGAATATGTAGTGTGTTCTTTCTACAATAGTAAACAGACTCAATCATTTACTCACATAATTTTAGAATTTTATATGGCATCTTTTTTTCTGTATTATATTTATTTTGCTTTGTTTTTATTTTTCCTTTTTTGTGCATTTATTTTGATTCAAAATATTCAATTTTTACTCTTCTAATTGGGGATTAACGTTAAGAACTAATATGAACTATTTATTTGCTCTTGTATGTCCACACATGATGTCATACACACACTCAAAACCTCATCTATTTTTGTGTTTTCTATATAAAATGTTTAGTTATTATATGCATGTATGTATACATGTACATGAATTTAGTTATGTGTGTGTATATCAATGTGTGGTGTATGCCATAAATAATTTTATGATCTTGAGTTTTTTTAGAATGTAAACATTATTGAGTACATTTGTAGAGTCATTTGCTACATATCATGCAACTTCTTCCCTGATTTATCTTTTCCAGAGTATGTACTCCATAAGTATTTTCACGTTAATATTTATTTATTTTGAAAGAGAGAGAGAGAGAGAAAGAGAGCAGGGAGAGGGGCAGAGAGAGAGGGAGAGAGAGAATCCCAAGCAGACTCCACACTGTCAGCACAGAGCCTGATATGGGGCTTAAACCCATGAACCACGACATCATGACCTGAGCCAAAATCAAAAGTCCAATGCTTAACTGACTGAGCCACCCAGGCACCTCTCCCTAAGTATTTTCAAAAATAGATCATTATGTTGATAACCTCTTAAAACCATGTACGCCTGTCATTAATTGTATTCCACACACTTGTTTAAATGACTAATATTTGGATACTCCATCACAGTAATTTTCCGTTGATGCTTAATAAGCATTTGAAACTCAATATGTCTCTCATACCTTAACAAACAAACTCCATTTTTTTTCCATTCTCAATATTAGTAAATGAAAATACATTTAAATCAGGTTTAAAAGAAATAGGAGGGGGCTCCTGGGTGGCTCAGTTGGTTGAGCATCTGACTTCGGCTCAGTTGGTCGAGCATCTGATCTGGCGGTTTGTGGGATCCAGCCCCGCATCAGGCTCTGTGCTGGCGGCTCAAAGCCTGGAGCCTGCTTCGGATTCTGTGTCTCCCTCTCTCTCTGCCCCTCCCCCACTCACACTCTGTCTCTCTCTCCTTCAAAAGTAAATAACATTAAATTAAAAAAATAAAAAAATAAAAGAAATAGGAGTTCAATGTACCATTTTGTCTCCCTTGCATATTCTATCACCAGCAATTCTCCTTGATTCTGCCTGCAGATACGATGATTTTTATTAGGACGACTTTTTTACACTGCTCTGAATGGCCATAAGACCCTCCTAAAAGTTTACAAAATCATTGATTTTCATACTTCCAATTTCCCCCACCAATTATACTTCACTATAAATGAGATTAGCAAATATAATTCAGACCATACATAGCATCACTCTCCTTAAAACGTCTCCACCATTGATCGCAGAGTTACCTGGAGCCATGCCTTTAACATGACAGGACCTCAGTGTGTGTGTCCTTCCTCACATCTTACCATTTTCTTCTTGTTCTCAGTGCCTTTCTGCCAACCTTCCAGGAATTAGAAAAATTCTAATTTTGGGGTGATACCTATTCACCTTATTAAAAATAAATTTCTAGTAACTATTATTCAAGTCTCTGCCCTGTGTAACATCCTTACAGAAGAGTCTCTTTCACCCTATCTGAAATGGCCAAAATGCCAGTTACTTTCTCCTTAGCTAAAATATGGTCCATTTACTTATCTAATTGTCTATAGGTTAACTTGCCCAGTTATTTATATCTCTAAGGAATAAAACACACTAATTCAGATAAATGATAGATAGATAGATAGATAGATAGATAGATACATGATAGATAGATACTAGATAAGATAGATAAACATGTAAGTATAATCTACTTAAAATCAGATATGAACACTTCACTGTCATTCTTTTCTTTCTAAATATTACTAACAAATGTATAATGTCATTTCAAATGCAGAAATAAAGAGCCGCTTGTAGTGTTGAGTATACTTTAAATATTCCTATTTTGCAGGTTATTACATGAAACTTAAGAATTTATCTGCCACATTATCAATATACTGCTGACATAATCTTGATCTGAATACCAAATATATGACCCTGAAACCTTAGACACACAGAAAAATATTGTAAAAATTAAACTGAACTCATGAAATTAAAATGTCAACTTTTGGGGCGCCTGGGTGGCGCAGTCGGTTAAGCGTCCGACTTCAGCCAGGTCACGATCTCGCGGTCCGTGAGTTCGAGCCCCGCGTCAGGCTCTGGGCTGATGGCTCAGAGCCTGGAGCCTGTTTCCGATTCTGTGTCTCCCTCTCTCTCTGCCCCTCCCCTGTTCATGCTCTGTCTCTCTCTGTCCCAAAAATAAATAAACGTTGAAAAAAAAAATTTTAAATGTCAACTTTTGAAAAATTACTTTATACTGGTTGGACATGTAATAATCCCTTGTTGTTTCAATCTAAACAAATTACATAACTTTCAATTATGTATTAGGGTTATTTTAAGTCTAACTAGAAGGTATGGTCATGTTATATCTGGTTATTTAAAATCATCACTTAAGAAGAAATACAGAGTTTAACATCTGAAATAGATTTGTATGTATTATGGAGTAAGGATTTTAAATCATAGTGTTCCTTGTAAATCAGAATCTTTTCAGATTATTCTTTTCAGAATATTCAAAAATTAAATAATACCGTTGGTTCTACAAAACAAAGCCATACATTACTATCAACATAACACAGTCCCTTTTTAGATTTAAGCACTTGAAGATTTTTAAGAAGGAGTCAGAAGAGCTGCTTTGGAGTTAATGGTAAACTGAGTAGATCCAAGAATGCTATTTTGAACACTTGCTCATTGAGAAATTACAGTGCTTAAAGTTTTTAATCACTGAGAAAAGATTTAAAATTAACCAATTTAGGGTATTAAAATTTTTCTTTTAGTGAGGGGATATTAAATTGAGAGCAAATAACTGCCTTTATTGGTTTGGTTTTGTACTATAACAAAAGCTGCATAAATAACATGAAGCAGGAGCATATGATTTTTAATAGATTTGGTTGAATAATTTGCAAAATTAATAAATGTTCAATAAAAGCAGCATTATGCAAATTCTAACATTTATCTCTCTCATCCTTTTTTCTTTATGTAAGGAAGGCCATATTAATAATGTAAATGAGTTTCTTCTTGAGTCTTAATTGATGAAGTAAATCTTTCTTTTCAAATTAATTTATCTGTGGCAGTTAAGAGAACCAGAAAGTTCATAGGACTGGGAATAAAACTTAACAGAGTTTAATCACAGTTTTTGTCTAACTAGCTTTGTACCTTCTGACAAAATACTTAAATGCATTCTTATGTAAACATTTAAAACATTTAAAAAGTTTATTAGTTAAAAACAGAAAAGTGCACATTTAAAGAGGGGATAGAACAAATGCTTTAAGGTGGCTTGATTCACTTTCTTCATGGGTCACTGCAAACACTTTTCCCAAAGCAAACAGGTATACATGTGTTTTTCTTTGTAGATATAAATGTAAACTTTAAGTATACCTTATATTCTGAAATGTTTCTCTACTTGCAAATGAATAAATGTAATATTTATGGGTAAAAATATTACTTAATATGACACTCTCAGTTTCTACCATTTCATGTTCTGCCACCTTCAGTTTAGGCATTGAATATGACTACTGTGTATTTAACTGCTCAAAAGTGGACACTATATATTCCTTTATCATAAAGCTCCATTGAAATATGTCAGACTCTATACAATTCACCCATTTAAAGTGTAGGTCAATGGATTTAAGTACATTCACAAAGTTGTGAAACCAATATTACAGTCAATGTTAGAATAATTCAATCTTTTCAAATAGAAACACTGTATCAGCTAGCAATGCATACAACTTCCCTACCCCACAGTCTTAGGTAATGAAAATCCTGTCTCTATAGATTTGTCTATCTTGAATATTTCATGCAAATGGAATTATATAACATGCAGCCTTTTTTGGATGCTATCTTCTGTAACCAAATATTTTCAAGGTTCATACATGTTGTGGCATATATCTGCATTTAACTGATTTTCACTGCTGAATAATATTCTATCATATGCACATGCTACATTTGATTTATTCGTTCATCAACTGATAGCATTTGGGTTGTTTCCACATTTTTGCTGCTATGAATAATGCTGCTTTGAACATTCATGAACAAGTTTTTGTGTGAATGTAAGTTTTCTTTTATCTTGGGTAAATACCTAGGAATGAAACGTGAGTTATATGATAACTCTATCTTTAATATTTGGAAGAATAACTAGACTATTTAACAAAGCAGTTGCATAAATTTACATTTCTACCAGTAGTATGTGAGAGTTCCAATTTCTCCACATTCTGACCAACGCTTGTTATATTACTATTACTATTACTATTACTATTACTATTACTATTACTATTACTATTACTATTACCATCATAGTGGATATGAAGTGGTCTCCTATTATGGTTCTGATTTGAATTTTACTGATGGCTAAAGATGTTGGCTACCTTTTTATGTGATTTTTGTGCATTTTCATATTTTCTTCAGAAAATAGCCTATTCACAGAATTTTCATATTTTAATTGTTTTCCTCTTTTTTTTCTTTTGAATTAGAAGTATTCTTTCTAGGGGCATCTGGGTGGCACAGTTGGTTGAGAACCCAACTTCAGCTCACGTCATGATCTCACAGTACATGAGTTTGAGTCCCACATCGGGCTTGCTGCTGTCTTCACAGTGCCTGCCTTGGATCCTATGTTCCCCTCTCTCTCTTGCTCCTCCCCCACTTGCATTCTCTCTCTCTCAAAATAAATAAATATTTTTTTTAAATATTCTTTCCAGAGTCTAAATAAAAGTCCTTATCAGATGTTAAATTGTATACTTCCACATGACCTCTTATTCCAATTTCTCAAAAAAGAAAAAATTATAAAGAGAAATAGTATTATATATTACATATTATATATATATAATCAAGCAATTATAGATATATTTTGAAAATAATAAAATATATCAATTTACAAAAGCCTACAGGTGGGTGCAAAATAGTGTGTTTACAATGTGTTTAGAGTGTTTAAAATTAATAATTGTGAATTACAATCAATAACATTGTTAACCAGATCTACTGCAAAGAAGAAAATTAGTAATGATATCTAAATTAGTTTTAATTCTCTCTATTAAAGATAATAAACACACTAATCACAACAGCCTCTCACATTTGTTGGATATTATTTAAAGCAAATATTCTAACACATGCAGGTAAATAATCATATTTAATATGGATCCCACAGATAAGCACCATTATCACTTTTACAACATTGGTAGGGAAAATGAGAGAACCGAATCTAAGCCCCATCTTCCTTAAAAGGAAGATATAGTGTCCAAGAAGTTCAAAGACATTTCTCAACTATTGGTTGCATAATAGACACCATTTGGAATTCAAATTAGAAAATTGCAAAATATATCCATTAATCTCTATAAATTATACATTATATTCTGACTCTATCAATGATACCCTAATGTATTTAATACCATGAGTAAAATTCTATAGACATTGTTAATAGCTATGCACAAGTTCTGTGGTTATTTCAAGGTGCAATTTTTGTAGATGACAAGTTTACAACCAGATTAATTTATTTACTTAACTAAAAGGCAGGTTTGTTTTTTGTTTTGTTTTGTTTTGTTGCTGATCATGAAAGTTCTGTAGTTATTTGAGGGTGCAATTTTTGTAGATGACAGGTTTACAACCAGATTAATTTATTTACTGAATTAAAAGGTGGGTTTTTTGTTTCGTTTTGTTGCTAAGCATGAAAATATATAGTCCCTAAATTCACAATGTGCTGTAAGATTCTTTTCATTCAGGCTATGTTTTCTTTAAAATATTTAAGCTTTAAGGAATTAGTGTAATATCATTGTTACAGCTTAGATTAAGTTACCTGTTTAAGAGGCAGAATGAGGTGTTTGTTTCAATCTATTTTAGATATTGTTAGATTTAAGAGAAAAAAACAGTGAACAAGGAATTAAAAGGCCACTATTTCAATCTGAATGGCTTAAAAAAATCAGGGGAGATTTAGTTAACTGAGTGATTTTCTTAAAAATCCTATTTATTTTGGTAGCCTACCCTTTCTGTGAATTTTCAAAGCAGCTTAATTTTTTACAGTATTTATGTACTGACAGTCTTATTAGCTCATGGAGTTATAATGCTAAAAAAAAAGTTATTAGGGTAATGACACTCCAGATCCTTAAGGTGTTAAGGTAGTTACAGCTAATTCTTATTAAAAAAGAAAACAGGACTTGCATCGGCTGAAATATTTTATTTCCTTATGAATTTTGACTTATGGTAACCATTCTAATGAATGCCTTCTTACATCCTATCTCAAAGCTTTCCATGTAAAAATATTATTTATTTTCAGTAATTCATAGATTTTAATAAACAATTGATTTTATAGACCTTGTGAAATATTAAATATCTTGGGAAAAAATCAGAATATCTTCTATTCTCATTAATACAATTAGGTAATTAATTTCATGTTTGTACTTTAGAAAACTATTATTTCTTCTCTGATGGCCTTATTACATTTAATCAAAAAATAATTACAGTATTTAATATATTTAATTAATATTTATATTCCTATTCTTAATTATTTTATATCTTATGATATAAAATGACATAAATGAATAGAATTTGAAATTTATCACATTCTCAAATCAAGAAAAATAGTATAATATTATAACAAAAGAAGTTATATCTCAATTAACTTGAAATAACTTCACACTTTATAAATATTTTGTGCTTCAGTTACATGTAGATGAGAGCTGAAAGTTGACTGTCTAAGTATATGCTAGGCAAATAGTAAATGTTAAAAATACATGAGCATTCTAATAATTTTATCCAAGTACACTAGATCTATTTGTTTAACACAATAATAGAATCCAAGATATATTAGACATAAAACTAAAACAGAATTATATAAAAATGCAATAATATAAGCCATGATATCTCAATAAAATCTATATTTAAACTTTTTTGATGAACTAACCATCTGGTCATACTACATTCTAACTTATTTTTTTATTTTAAGTTTTTTGTTTAATTTTTTCCCTTTGCTCATTTGTTTTGTTTCTTAAATTCCACCTATGAATGAAATCTTATGATATGTGTTTCTCATATGACATTTGTCTATTATATGATATGTGACTTATTTTAATTGATATTATACTCTAGCTCCATCCGTGTTGTTGCAAATGACAGAGTTCATTCCTTATGACTAATATTCCATTGTATATAGCACATCTTCCTTATCCACTCATCAATAGATGGACACTTGCGTTGCTTTGATAATTTGGCTATTATAGACAATGCTGCTATAACCATTGGGGTGCATATATCCCTTTGAATTAGAATTTTTGTATTCTTTGTGTAAAAGCAGTAGTGTGATTGCTGTATTATAGGGTAGTTCTATTTTTAACTTTTTAAAGAGCCTCCATACTGTTTTCCAGAGTATCTGATTAAAAAACAAATGAATATGGGACAGCTGGGTGGCTCATTTGGTTAAGCGTCCCACTTCAGCTCAGGTCATGATCTCACAGCTTGTGGGTTCAAACCCCGCGTCAGGCCCTGTGCTGACAGCTCAGAGCCTGGAGCTTGCTTCGAATTCTGTGTCTCCATCTGTCTTTGCCTCTTCCCGGCTCGTACCCTGTCTCTCTCTCTCAAAAATAAATAAACGTTAAAAAAAAAAGAGTCTACGGGGCGCCTGGGTGGCGCAGTCGGTTAAGCGTCAGACTGCAGCCAGGTCACGATCTCGCGGTCCGTGAGTTCGAGCCCCGCGTCAGGCTCTGGGCTGATGGCTCGGAGCCTGGAGCCTGTTTCCGATTCTGTGCCTCCCTCTCTCTCTGCCCCTCCCCCGTTCATGCTCTGTCTCTCTCTGTCCCAAAAATAAATAAACGTTGAAAAAAAAATTAAAAAAAAAAAAGAGTCTAACTTATTTTTTAAAATTTGCTAAGCATTAAGTTTTATGAAAATCCTACATAAACACTTGATTTTACTCTATTGCAGAAATAAAAAGTAATTTTTGAGTGGTCTTGGATAAATCATACATACCTTCCCTAATGAAACTCATGGTCTATCGTGGACACATATAAATACATAATGATGAAATGTAAGGATTCAAAAAAGTATTAATTGATATAAAGAAAATGAAGGATATATCAGGAAAGGTAAAGGTTTCAGTAAACATACTTTCCTTGTCATGTAAAGAATACACGAATATCTGATTCTTCACTTTAGCATAGTTAGGCTCCATAATCCTGAGTAGCAGGACTTTGTAGGAGTCTTTCTACCTCAATAATGAAGAAGTGACCATAAACATAGTCTTTTTGGGTGATTAGGTTATAAGAGGATGAAGGAATAATGTAGTCTGCATTACTTATCATTTGGCATTAGTAATCAGTTTGATTAAATATTTTAGCTAATATAAACAGATAAGGGTGAATGGAATAAGAAGTACTCATATCACAAGGCACCTCTCCTCCAGCAAACTTCAGTTTGCTTCTAGAGTTAATACTCTTATGGTTTGCCTCCCTCTCTTTCTTTTACCCCTTCCCCTATGTTCATCTGTTTTATTTCTTACACGTATAAGTGAAATCATATGATATTTGTCCTGACTTCTTTAGCATACTACACTCTAGCTCCATCTAAATCGTTGCAAATGGCAAGATCTCATTCTTTTTGATGGTTGAGTTATATATAGAGAGATAAAGAAGATATCTATATATATAGATATATATAGATATATATATATATGGTATATATGCCAAATCTTATCTATTCATCAGAGGATGGACATTTGGACTCTTTCCATAGTTTAACTATTGTTGATAATGCTGTTAATAAACATCATGGTGCACGTGTCCCTTCAAGTTGGTATTTTTGTCTCCTTTGGGTAAACGCCTAGTAGTGTAATTGCTGGTTGTAAAGTAGTTCTATTTTCACTTTTTGAGGAACCTCCGTACTGTTTTTCACAGTGGCTGTGCCAGTTTGTATTACCACCAAGAGTGAAAGAAGATTCCCTTTTCTCTACCTCCTCGCTAACATCTGTTATTTCCTATGCTGTTACTTTTAGACATTCTGACAGGTGTGAGGTGAAATCTCATGGTGGTTTTGATTTGTATTTCCTTGATAATGAGTGATTTTGAGCATCTTTTCATGTGTCTGTTGGCAATCTGTATGTATGTCTTCTTTGGGAAAATGTCTATTCATGTCTTCTGCCCGTTTCTTAACTGGATTATTATTTTTTTTTTTTGACTGTTGAGTTTGATAAGTTCTTTATAGATTTTTGGATAGTAACCCTTTATCAGATATTTCTTCTGCAAATATCTTCTCCCATTCTGTAGGCTGCCTTTTAGTTTTGTTGATTGTTTCCTTTACTGTGAAGAAGGTTTTTATCTTGATGAAGTACCAAAAGTTCATTTTTTTCTTGTTTCCCTTGCCTCTGGAGATGTTTCTAGTAAGAAGTTGCTTCAGCGCAGGACAAACAGGTTGCTGCCTGTCTTCTCCTCTAGGATTGTGATGCTTTCCTATCTCACATTTAGATCTTTCATCCATTTTGAATTTATTTTGTGTATGGTGTAAGAAAGTGGTCCAGTTTCTTCTGCATGTTGCTATCTAGTTTTCCCAACAACATTTGTTAAGGCAACATTCTTTTTCCCATTGGCTATTAGTTCCTATTTTGTTGAAGATCAGTTTATCATATAGCTGTAGGTCCATTTCCGGATTTTCTATCCTGATCCATTGATCCATGTGTCTGTTTTTATGCAAGTACCATACTGTCTTGATGACTACAACTTTGTAATGTAACCTGAAGCCTGGAATTGTGATGTCTCCAGCTTTGCCTTGCTTTTTCAAGATTGCTTTGTCTATCTGGGATCTTTTGTGGTTCCATAAAAATTTTAGGATTATTTGTTCTAGCTCTGTAAAAACAAAAAAAAAATGCTGGTGGTATTTTGATAGGGATTGCATGAAATGTGAGGATTGCTTTGGGTAGTATAGACATTTTAACAATATTTGTTATTCCAATCCATGAATATGGAATGTTTTTCCATTTCTTTGTGTCATCTTCAACTTCTCTAATAAGTGTTCTATAGTTTTCAGAGTACAGATCTTTTACCTCTTTGGTTAGATTTATTGCTAGGTATCTTACAGTTTTTGATGCAATTGTAAAGGGATTGATTTCTTGATTTTTCTTCCTGTGGTTTCATTATTGGTGTATAGAAATGCAAGAGATTTCTGTAAGTTGATTTTGTATCCTGTGATTTTGCTGAATTCATGTGTCAGTTCTAGCAACTTTTTTGGGTGGAGTCTTTCAGGTTTTCTACATAGTGTATAATTTCAATAGTTTGAATTCTTCCTTCCTGATTTGGATGGCTTTTATTTCTTTTTGTTGTCTGATTGCTGATTTCTAGTATTATGTTAAATAACAATTATGAGAGTGGGCATCCCTGTCTTGTTCCTGACTGTAGAGAAAAAGTTTTCAGTTTTTCCCTACTGAGGATGATATTAGCTGTGAGTTTTTTGTATATGGCCTTTATGTTGAGGTAGGTTCCTTCTATCCTTACTTTTTGAGGGTTTTTATCAAGAGTGAATGCTATATTTTGTCAAATGATTCTGCATCTATTGGGAGGATAATATGGTTCTTATCCTTTATTTTGTTAATGTGGCGTATCATATCGATTGACCTGTGAATACTGAACCAACCCAGTAGCCCAGGAATAAATCCCACTTGCTCCTGGTGAGTAACTATTTTATATATTGTAGGATTAGATTTGTTAGTATCTTGTTGAGATTTTTGCACCCACATTCATCAGGGATATCGGCCTGTAATTCTGGTTAGTGGGGACTTTGTCTCATTTTACCTTTAAAAAGATAAAATTTTACTCTTTATCAAGCTAATGCTGGCCCCATAGGTTGAGTTTGTAAGTTTTCCTTCCATCTTTTTAAACTGAGAAGAAGAGGTATTAACTCTTCTTTAAATGTCTGGTAGAATTCCCCTGGGAAGCCATCTGGCTGTTTGTTGGGAGATTTTTGATCACTGATTCAATTTCTTTGCTAGTTATGGGTCTGTTCAAATTTTCTATTTCTTCCTGTTTCTGTTTTGGTGCTTATATATTTCTAGAAATTTATCCATTTCTTCCAGATTGCCCAATTTGTTGGCATATAATTTTTCATAATATTCTCATAACTGTTTGTATTTCTGTGGTATTGGTAGTGTTCTCTCCTCTCTCATTCATGATTTTATCTATTTGGGACCTTTCTATTTTCTTTTTGATAAGTCTGGCTAGGGGGTTATTATTTTATTCATTCAAAGAGCCAGCTCCTAGTTTCATTCATCTGTTCTACTGCATTTGTTTTTGCTATATCATTTATTTCTCCTCTAAATTTTATCATTTCCCCTCTTCTCCTAGACTTAAGCCTTTGTTTGCTGTTCCTTTTCTAGCTCCTTGCGTATTTGGACTTTTCTTGCTTCTTTACGTAGGCCTGTATTTCTATGTACTTCACTCTCATGACCTCTTTTGTTGCATCCCAAAACTTTTGGACAGTTGTGCTTTCCTTTTTATTATATTTCATGTATTTTTGTATTTCTTCTTTATTTTCTTCGTTAACACATTAATTCTTTAGTAGGATGTTCTTTAACCTCCATGTATTTGTGGTCTTTCCAAACTTTTTCTTGTGGTTAAATTTTAGTTTCATAGCATAGCGGTCTGAAAATATGCATGGTTTGATCTTAATCTTTTTGTACTTATTGAGGCCTGATTTATGACCCAATATGTGATCTACTGTGGGAATGTTCCATGTGCACTTGAAAAGAATGCGTATTCTGTTGCTTTAGGATGAAATATCCTGAATGTATCTGTTAAGTCCATCCAGTCTATTGTGTCCTTTAAAGCCATTGCTTCCTTATTGATTTTCTGCTTAGATGGTCTGTCCTTTGCTGTAAGTAGGGTGTTAAAGTCCTCTACTATTATTGTATTATCAATGAGTTTATGTTTGTTATTAATTGATTTACATATTTGGGGTTTCTCATGTTGAGGCATAAATATTTACAATTGTTAGATCTTCGTATTGGAAAGACCACTTTATTATGACATAGCGTCCTGCATCTTGTTACAGTCTTTGATTTAAAGTGTAGTTTGTCTGATATAAGCATGGCTACTTTAGCTTTCTTTTGATATCTGTTAGCATAAGAGATTGTTCCCCACCCCACACCCACCACCACCACTCACTTTCAATCTGGAGGTGTCTTTAGGGCCAAAATGAGTCTCCACAACCAGCATATATACTAGTCTTGTTTTTTTTGTTTGTTTGTTTGTTTTATTTTTTTCCACTCTGTTACACTATGTCTTTTGATCAGAGTATTTAGTTTATTTGCATTCAGAGTAATTATTGATAGTTATTTATTTACACCAGATTATTACCTGTAAAGCTGTCGTTTCTGGAGATTTTCTCTGTTCCTTTAGTCTGTTGCTTTTGCTCTTTCTTTCTCACTCAGAGTCCCCTTTAATATTTCTTGTAGGGCTGGATTAGTAGTCACAAAATCCTTTGTTTTTGTTTATCTGGGAAACTATATTCCTTGTATTCTGAATGACAGTATTGCTGGATAAAGTATTCTTGGCTGCACATTTTTCTCCTTCAGAATTTGGATATATCATGTCACTCTCTTCCAGCCTGCCAAGCGTCTGTTGTGAGATGTGCTGCTAACGTTATTTGTCTTCCATTGTAGGTCAGGGATTTCTTTTCCCTTGCTGCTTTCAACAATCTTTCCTTCTCTCTGTATTTTACTATGATATATCTTAGTGTTGGTCTGCTTTTGTTGATTTTCATTGAAGTTCGTAATGCCTCTTGTATTGACATATCTCTTTCCTTCCCCAGATTAGGTAAGTTTTCACCTATAATTTGCTCAAATAAATCTTCTGCCCCTTTTTCCCTTTCACCTGGGATTCCTATGATATGAATATTATTATGCCTCATGAAGTCATTGAATTCTTAAAGTCTACATTCATGATCCAATATTTTTCTTTCTCTCTTCTTTTCAGTTTCATTATTTTCCAAAATTTTATTTTCTATATCACTTATTCATTCCTCCACTTCTTCCATCCTTGTGGTCATTTCATCCAGTTTTTCATCTCAGTTATAACATTTATTTCATCCTGAATAGTTTTTAGGTCTTTTATCTCTGCAGTAAAGGTCTCTCTGGTTTCCTCTATGCTTTAATCAAACCCAGCTAGTATCCTTATGATTGTTGTTTTAAATTCAGCTTCAGGCATATTACTTATATCTGTTTTGATTAGCTCCCTGGCTATGACCTTTTCTTCTTTCTTTGAGGATGAATTCCTCCATCTTGGCATTTTGACTAGATCTGCCTTTCGTGTGTTAGGAAAGCATATGCCTGGTCCCATTTCCACTAGAGCTGAAGCTTTGCAGAACTCTATGATCAGTACACCTGGTGCATGCAGGGGGTTTACTGGTCTTCTGAAGGAAAGGGCCTGCTGCTATTAGGGTTCTCAATCACACTTGCCCTAGTAAAATAGGTACCTGCAGAGCACAGTGGGGTGGGATTGGTGAAAGCAATTGTGCACTGTGCCTCTAGCTGAAGTCCATCTGTGCTGACGGGACTGGTGAAAAAAAACATGGCATTGGCTCGCTCTCTTTTCCAGAGAGTGTAGTTTATGCTTGGCACTGTTCAGGAAGCCCTCACAGAAGAGGGAACAATCTCCCCTCTTCTGTCCCAGGATTCCATCAGATCCCTTCCTTCACCCTTCTGTGTCTGAGCTGTCTGCCCAGCTGGCAGCACAGTGTTCCTGTGTTTTATCTCAGGCATATGGCAAGGTTTCAAAACTCCAGATTTTAGGGACTCAACCCAGTACAGACCTACAATGAACCTCTGTGGGAGGGTCTCCCTGTGCTGTGGCTGCTACTGGTTTTTCCCAGAAAAGCAGCCACACAATCACACAGGGGCTTGGAGTTTATGGTAAAGTGTCACAAAAACAAACAAACAAACAAACAAAAACCTGGCATCCAGGTTAGCTGCCCTCAGCAGGCATCTCTGCTCATATGTTAACAAATGGGGCAGCTCAATGACGCCTGCTGCCTCTTTTGTCCTCCAAGAGGTAGTGCCTCTCCCAAATGCACTCTAAGAAGGGGAAATGCATCTTCCAGCCTAACCCAGGGGATCCTCAAAGCATGCTCTCCACTGCTGGGCCTCTGCTCTCCCTCCACAGGAGCAATGCTATAGCTCCCAGGCAATTGGATAGACTTCTAAACTTCAGACTTTCAGCTCTGCTGCTTGTAAAAACTTGCAATAATCAGACCCTCTTGTTTTCCCCATCAATGATTTT